>NC_140456.1:36029511-36124511 GCF_963576455.1 Neolamprologus multifasciatus | reverse complement strand
AATCGTTTTTTTTTTGATGTTGCTATTTTTTAATTTTAAACATACAGACTGAAAATCTCGTTGGTTCAATATTCAAAAGGTTCTGTGTTAGCTACATGCTTCTCATTGCTGTCAGTGTGTTTGGATGCAGGGTGTGTATGCCGTGGGGAATTTCCAGCCTAGTGAAGATTGCTCCAGGAGTAGACAACCTGCCCCCATACTGAGAGAGCCACCCCTCTCCTCCTTGCCCAATGTCAGCCAGTCAGCAATTGGCAACAGCCACCAAGGTAAAGCTACGCCTGCTACTTTAAATTACAGGTTACATCATCCTGACATGTCGATTAGTAACATTGTTTCCAGAAAGAATGTTCTTAACAACTGTTTTTGATCTGAGGGGCTCTCGGGGTTCAGCCCAGTCCTAACAAGTGTGATCCTGGGCCTTAATTCAGTGTGAAATACTTGTAACTCATGAAAAAGCTCACAGTATGACTTTCAAGAAGCTAGAACTGGAAAATCTTTGGCATTTTTGCTCGATTGAGATTAATTTTCTTCGTTATTCTGCTGTGATTGATAATTATAGGCAAAAGAGTTATGTATATCCAGTGAGCATGAAAATACTGCTCTTTGTCAAAATCTCAAATGTCAGATTTTATTAAGTGGGTAATATGATGTTTAAATGTCACACTATTCCTAAAGTTGATCAGCTGAAAGGTCTCTTGATACAACTGTTGTTGTCGAGTAGTATTCTCAGGACCACTGTAGTCAGTCGACTCCTCCGAATTTAAATATTCATCTTTTTTTTAATAATTCATGTGTTGAAATGTGAATCTCGATTGCTGCCATTTATAATGAAGACTGGCTAATGTAAGTGAGCTCCTAATCAGAAAGCACTGCTGTAGTTACCGACTGCACTAATTCATATTTAGTGGTGTGATTTCAATCAGTTCAGTTCAAATCACAACAGCAGTCGCCTCAGGACGCTTTATATTGTAAGGCAGGCCCGACAACAAGGCAATTAAATTACCACTTTTGAGCAAGCACTTGGAGACAGTGGGAAGGAAAAACTCCCTTTTAACAGGAAAAACCTCCGGCAGAACCAGGCTCAGGGAGGGGCGGCCTGGTTGGGGGTGATGGGAGGAAGACAGAATTAAATACACACTTTGGAAGAAAGTCAGAGATGAATAATAAGTAAGGATTAAATGCAGAGTTATGTAAAAGCAGATAGTGAAGAAGAAATACTCATGGGAAGCCCCCAGCAGCCTTGGTCTCCCGTATGGAAAAGATTTATATTAATCTTATAAAGTTTGTTTCTGTCTTGTGTGAAACTTGTATGAAAAGCATACAAGAGTGAAAACAGATATAAGATCCCTTGAAAAATTATATAATGAAACTTGTATGTTTTGGATACTTACTAAAACAATATATGAAAGTAATGAGAAAGTGGCCACTTTCATATAGTGAATCATATAAGCCTGATATGATTCACTATATGAAGTAGGTCACATCTGATGCAAGTCTTTTATAAGTTTTTACTATTTCTTTTCCATGTGGGCTATTACAAATATGAAATAAAGCTGTGGGTGGAGGTGGATTGGAAGATGTGCAGCAACTGTGGCCACGCCCAGCACATTATCAGCTGATGTGGGCTGGCACTGAGATCAGCTGATCTGTTATGATTGCACTTGAGCTCAACGTCATGAACTGTCTATGAAATATCTCCAAAAGTTGATTCTGTTCATCTGGACGTTTTCAGTGGGAGAAACGTTTTGTCACTCGTCCAAGTGACGTCTTCAGTCTCAGCTGACTGCAGGTTTC
Organism: Neolamprologus multifasciatus; assembly: GCF_963576455.1. Taxonomy (NCBI): domain Eukaryota; kingdom Metazoa; phylum Chordata; class Actinopteri; order Cichliformes; family Cichlidae; genus Neolamprologus; species Neolamprologus multifasciatus. The sequence continues at coordinate 36,122,717 of NC_140456.1, read as the reverse complement.
AATCTTATAAACAGCACATTTGCATAATGACTGAAACCAGCCCAGTGAAGGAACAATGGGCTGGGAGGTCAGTTCCTTAACCTTCCCTGTCCAGGATGTTACATCATCATTGAAAGAGTGTCCACTGGCCTGTAGGTGTAAAGACTGCAGAGTCCTGACGAGGTGGCTCTTCTGTGTTGTAGCCAGAGGTTGTTTGGTTTCCCCGATGTATAAATCCTGCCAATCCTCCTGCACTTAACAGCTACACTATGTTACTCTGTTTGTGTCGGGGGACCCGATCCTTGGGGTGGACCAGTTTTTGGCGCAGCGTGTTTTGGGGTTTAAAAGCTTGTCTAAGAAGGCTAACCTGCCACTCTTAGACTGTGAGATTTCCATCAGTAATGGGGGACATCTAAAAGTGTACCGTAAACCTACACAAACAGATCAGTATTTAAGGTTTGACTCTCATCATCCGCTGGAGCACAAACTGGGCGTCATCAGGACGCTACAACACAGAGCGAACACCATCCCCACTGACACAGCAGCCAGGGAAGCAGAAGAACATCAAGAAGGTCCTGAGTAAATGTGGTTATCCCAGCTGGACTTTTGTCAAAGCTGGAAAGGCTCCTAAAGAAAGCTCCAGCTGATCCAGGAGAGAAGGACAACTGCTGCCTAAGAGAAAACCTGTAGAAACCCCAAAACACGCTGCGCCAAAAATGGGTCCACCCCAAGGATCGGGTCCCCGACACAAACAGAGTAACATAGTGTACGCTGTTAAGTGCAAGAGGATTGGCAGGATTTATACATCGGGGAAACCAAACAACCTCTGGCTACAACACAGAAGAGCCACCTCGTCAGGACTCTGCAGTCTGTTCACACCTACAGGCCAGTGGACACTCTTTCAATGATGAGGATGTAACATCCTGGACAGGGAGGAACGCTGGTTTGAGGGCGGAGTCAAGGAGGCCTATTACGTGAAAAGGGAAAGACCATCTCTGAATCGAGGAGGGGCCTAAGGGTACATCTGTCACCATCTTACAATGCTGTGATTGCAGCCATTCCCCAACTCTCTGTGAATGGGACTCGTGGTTATTGATCAGAGGTTGTTGATCAATGGCCATGAGAATTTACATATTGATGATTATAAACTGACCTCCCAGCCCATTGTTCCTTCACTGGGCTGTTTCAGTCATTATGCAAATGTCCTGTTTATAAGATTGGAACCTGCAGTCAGCTGAGACTGAAGACGTCACCTGATGATGACGAAACGTTTCCACTGAAAACGTCCAGATGAACAGAACAACGTTTGGAGATTTTCTTACCTGGATGATTGAGCGTGCATCCAGATGTCTATGAAATACTTACCTGAACACTGTGATGTCACCTGTTGGTTGGTTATGTGCACTTATGAAGCTATGAACATTTTCATGATCTTAGCTATTTTTAAACCAGATGTCGTATCAAACTTTGAAAATGCGAGACACTCCACAATCATCGGCTCGTGATTTGTGAATGAAAAGTCAAGAACCAAAAGCATAGACTGGTTTCACCTGCTCTAAAAGGAATCATAACTTACACACTGAACATCATTTCATTTTCAGCATGACCTGAAACTGGCAAATGAGACCATAACCTCGACATGAAAGTGTTTAATGTGGTCACAAAGCCTGAGAGCCAGTGTTTCTGAAACAGAGGAGCTGCTGGCTGTGACACCTGACACTTCTGTGGCTTCACCTTAGAGACTCCCTTTCTAACCTGTTATTAATGTTTGCCTTGGCTTTGTTGTCTTCTGATAGGCCACCACACACTGGGTCCCAGCCAACCAGAACCTATTATCACAAGGACTTCTTCCCACCCCTTAGTCCCAGAGCAAACAGGACCCATGCTAACGCGTAGCGCCTCCTGTCGAGAGCCGTCTATGAGCAATTTGAAGAGAGCCAGTGCTGAAGTGGAGGTGATAAGTCCGTCCAGTCCGTTAGGCAACCGTGACAACATGATGACCTTCAGCAGCAGCACACTGCCAAGGTAGCTGTTTTTAATGAGTCCATAGTCATAGCTGCACTTTGGAATATCTAATTTTTTATTGTTTTAGTTGAAAAGATATCGTGTTTATTTTATCCATGTTTTCATTAATTTTTTCCAGCAAGTATAATTGTCTGTTTTAGAGATTCTGGAAAGTAAGGAGCTGCAGACAAAGACCAGCTGTCTGCAGGTTCTCGAGCCATGATCTTTGGATCTTTATAAACCGTGGAATAATGGCAATGATTGGGAAACCTAATGTAGTTTCATGTTGAGGGAGTGTTGATGGGCAATATGCGGCTGATGGGTCATTGTCACCACCTCGACAACGTTCGGGGGGGTGGGTGTCATCGACTTCAACGTCTCAGGTCACGTTTCCTGGAAATCTTGTCAATGTGATAACTTGAAAACAAGGAAACGTAGCAAATTGATACCATGTTGTCTAGAAGGCTGAGGGAAGCAGTGGTGGTCGCCAGTATTTTTGAATCTTCCACTTTATACAATCATGTGCCCGGTGGAGGTTTTTAATAAGTAAAGTAAAATGTTATTTATATAGCACCTTTCAAGATAAAATCACGAAGTGCTTTACAGAGGCAGAAAACAGACAATAACATCTAAAACAAAACAATATCAACCAAAAGCGAGTTTAAACAGATTTTTAAAAGACACGACTGAGTCCACAGATCTCAAACTCAAAGGGAGCGAGCTCCAGAGTCTGGGAGCCGCTGACGCTCTGTCACCTTTTGTTTTTAACTAGGGATATACCGATACCGATACTGGTATCGGGTATTGGGGCCGATACTGTAAAATGTGTGTGTACTCATACTCGTAAAAGTTAACCGATACCATGAACCGATACCAACTTATTTCATTAGTCAGAGGGTGGCTTGTCATTTCTGTTGTAGTTTTTTAGATTGGCCACTAGGGGGCCAATTATTATTTTATTTATTATTTATTTTATAATTTTTTATATTTTATTATTTATTTAATAATAATTATTTTGTTTGTTTGTTTACAATATGGACACTGCAATAATTTAAAAGTTTATTTTATTCTCAAACCTAATTTGTATTTATTTTATTCCAAACAGAAGTGTTTATTTATTATTCTGAAAGCTCGAGACAGTGCCAATAGTTCAGTGATATTTTGTAAAATTACAATGTGGAGACTCTGCAATAATTTAACAGAAGTGCTTATTTTTCACTTGAAATTTTTTTGTGGTCATTTTTATTAAGATTTTATTTTTTTATCGGCAGAGAATAAAATAAAATCTGTCTTCCATTTCATTGTATTTGTGTGTGTGTGTGTGGTAGAAGTATCGGTTTTTGTACTCTGTATCGGCAAGTACTCAGATCCAAGTATCGGTATCGTATCGGTTTGAAAAAATTGGTATTGTTGCATCCCTATTTTTAACCTTGTATGCTGGACAACCAGCAACCCCTGGTCACAAGACCTCAGGGACCTGCTGGGGTGATAAGAAAGAAGAAGTTCACTGATGTAAGTTGGAGCTACAAGAATACGACTCTGATACTCAGAGAATGGCTGAGTATCGTTTCCAGGTCCTGAATGTTCAGAGGAAAAATGGAGAGAGGAAAGCTTTCATGACTCAATGTAGGTCATTTATTCTGGCAACAGGATTTATATTAACTTTCTAATAAACTCTGCAAGTATTCTGAACACATGTTTGATGCTGCTTTACAATTTGAAGATAGAGGATCATATAATGTTTAATGATCTCGGTAGGCTACCTGGAAGATCATCGTTTTTCCCAAGCAAACAGTGGGAGATTTGGGAAGAACAAACATGGAAGCACTGCAACACCAGTTCTTTGTATTCAGCCCTCGTACATCAGTAATTAATAGCCTGTTTTTCACACACTGCAGCTAGAGAGATGTGTTCAGAGAGATCTGTCTGATCTGCAGATGTGAAAAACCCAAAGATCAAGGCGTTCATCCGGGTAACACTGAATCTGGAAATAGGTGAACAGAATGGAAAATGTAAGTAAAAAATTGAATGAGTTTAATGCTGCCATTGCTCTTTGCCTTTTCTGGATGTAGCGTTGGCGGTGGCTGTTAACAGGTTAACTGTGATGGAGCAGGACCTCTGCAGGGACGCCGTTGGGCAGCGTGCAGTCATTGGCATTCACTGAGCGTATGAACAGACTAGATTATGCTGTAGGAGTAAAACAGTAAGTTCTTGTTGTGTTTATAAGAGAAGAGGAGGACAAAGTGTGTTTTATGTGCAGATGAGTGAACACTTCTTTCAGCCGCCGTCTTTATTGAGCAGTCTTAGCTCACAGAGTCCACTGAGTACACACTGAGACGTGAAATACAGTATCCAGTACATACGTGTGTGTGTTTTTGTTATTGTGTGAATGCATGTAGTTGGAATATTGAGTGCCTTTGTTACCACGGCAGTGTGCAATGACAGAAACAGCAGAGGGATTTCAGAGGTGACAAAATTGTCTGTTGATGTGTGGAAGGAGCCTGACAGTTTGTGTGGTGCAACTGAGAAGGTTTGGAAACGACTTGGACAGAACGACTGTGGAGCAGGGACGATGGTGCAAAAAGGCTCTCTGATGGAGCGGTGTAGCTGTTTCACTTTATAGATTTATACATGCACAAACAAGCATTTGAGTGACTGACTAATAGATGACGTCCCCGTGGTAACAAGAACAAACAAAAGCAGGATCTAATGTTTGTGTCTGTAAAAACAAAGATCCCCTGAGGCACAGGATGTTTGAAGACAGACGGCTCAAACACAAAAAGGCCATTTTTAGCCTTTATTGGACAGAGACAGTGTAGATGGACAGGGAGACAAAGGGAGACAGACTCAAACCCAACAGTGTTAGCAGGACAGTCCAAAGCAGCGCCTGAGTAGAGCTGGGAAAAAGTACAAATACTTTGTTGCTGTACTTAAGTAGAATTGTCAGGTACATGTCCTGGAGTATATATTTTCTGCAAACGTTACTTTTACTCCCTATATTTAGGCAAAAATCTGTACTTTCCTTACATTTCTACACAGGCTTGCTGTGCAGCCGTATCTGTCAAGATTAGGCTGTGTGGCAGGCAGGAGAGGACCCAAACGCAAAACTCACGGGGACACGGGGAATAAACTCAGAGAGCACAGCTTTATTGCTGGAAAGACAGATCACAAGTAATACAAAACTAAACTGGGAAAAACTAAATGAGGGAGACGTGGACATAAATGCACAGAGGGTAAACGAGGGAAGTGGGAGCACACGGGGAACACAGCTCACACAGATAATCGTAACAAGACAGGGCAGGAGTGAACACAACATGACACACACTGACGAGAGACTGTCAAAGTAAAACAGGAAGTACACAGAGGTTCAGACAGGAGGAGAGAGAGACATAACGGGCTGGGGAAAACATTGAATGAAACACAAGGAGGGGAGACGAGGGCTCACAGATACACAGAGGGGCACACAGAGGGTAACCAAATAAGGAACATCTTAACTAAACAACCTAGGAACCTAAAGGCATAAATAAAGAACAAAACACACGAAAACTAAGAATACTGGGCCAACATGGCCCAGGACCATGACAGTATCGCTTGCAGGGTTGATCTTCGGGGTTAAGGTGGTGCAGAAGGAGAAGCTGTGGCCTTCAGACGAGTGTGTTACTTCCTGAGCTAACTTCATTTAAAATGCTTTCACTGCCATTCTGTACTCGGGGCAGAAAGCAGTCAGAACAATTTGATGCCTGCTCCTTACTTGCTTGTTGCACAACAAAAAATCATTTGATTCTTTATGACTCTCATTTTTCCTACTGACCTCAGAACAGCAAAAAGTCAGTCAAAACGCAGCAGAAACACTGCTAACCTAACCAGTAACCTAACTGGTTAGGGTTAGTAAATACCTAACCCTAAATACTGAGCCCCAGAAACAGAGCTAGTAAGAGCCACAGAGCGCCACAGAAACACAAGAGCCACATGCACAACATGAAGAACAGCTGCATGCAGGACCTCTGCATGTTCCCTGTTATGTGGCTCACGCTGCTGTTCTCCTCTCTGGATGTTCTGTCAGATACAGTGGAACCAGTAACCTCAGCATCCAGTACATCGTCCTACTGGGGAGACTGGGGCTGCCGCTGGACAGTGACATGAAGGATGATCTGATATCGTCGTGTTGGTGTTGTTCCCAGATCATCATGAAAATGTTGTTCCAGGTTCAACATTGCAAGTGACCAATCACATTATTGTGACGTTATTCTTTTGCGCACCAACCCATTCGTGCATTTATGAAATTCCAATGTTGCAAGGACAATATCAATTCTGCTTAGCGTTTATTAAAGGGTCAGGGTCAGGGTCCGTTGATCGGTGGACAGGCGGTTTCTCGCAGCTTAAGTACAGTTTTTTGTTTTACGCCGGTTTTTCCCGAAGTTGCAAAAGTATGACATCACAACATTCTGATTGGTCACTTGCAATGTTGATCCTGGAACAACCTTTAGTATGATGATCTGGGAACAACACCAACACGAGGATATCAGATCGTGCGTGACATGAATGCCAGTCCCCAGGTTCCTGTCCTCTGAGTATCCATACAGGGCTGAATTATTATTCTTTTGGTGGGGGTTGTTTCAAATTAAATTATGATGCTGTGTTATATTAGAAATGTCCAGACTTTAAACACTATAACATGTTTGGAAATGTTCATGGGCACAAAGATAACGAAGGCTGCTCTACCAGAACGCTACCTGGTCATTTGTGCTTTCAGTTTATGAATTTGACAGAACAATCATATTTACCAAAATCAATGAGTCATTTGTGAAGATCATGACTCAGTGCTGTCACTCTTTTCTTTCTTCTCATAGTGTCTTTATCTTTCTCTTCAGATCCCACGGAGGTTCCTCGCTGGAGGAAGGTCGTATTCCACGCCGCCACGCTTCCATCCACGCCTCGATGGACTCAACCCGGTCCAAACAGCTGCTCAGCCAATGGAAGAACAAGAACGACAACAGGAAGCTGTCTCTGCAGGTGATAGACGGTATAAGGCCAGCCTCCTCTTCGTCTCCTCAGAGGAACATGGAGCTGCGCTGCTCCTCTGAGCCGTCTGCCATGGGTCTGGAGGTGGAGCTCCGTGGTGGAACACACCTGCCTATAGCCGCAGGCCAGGAAGCTGAGCTGCGTGCTGGGGCGCACATCCCAGTTCAGTACATGAAACTAGCAGCTAGCTCTGTTCCTATGGCCAATCATAATCATCTGTCCCATAATGGGAGCGCTGCAGTGACCGGTGGGGCCAGAGTATCCATCCAGTCCCGACCTGGATCCTCTCAGCTAGTTCATATCCCAGAGGAGGAAAACCCCACCAGCAAGGATCAGGAGAGTGAATCCGAGGACAGCATCATGGACGGGGGTGGGTCAGTGAGGGAAAAGTGGCTGAGAGTGACGGAGAAGACCACCATCCCTTGCAGGCCTCTCAGTGCTGGAGGACAGCCACGTCTCATGCAGGTTTGTAACTTCTTTTCAGATTCTCCTGTTTTGGCTTCCCTTCATTGGCTTCCACAGCATGTCTTTATCCTGTCTTTCTTCTCTCACCCCAACCAATCACAGCAGATGGCCCCGCCCCTCCCTGAGCCTGGTTCTGCTGGAGGTTTCTTCCTGTTAAAAGGGAGTTTTTCCTTCCCACTGTCACCAAAGTGCTGCTCATAGGGGGTCATATGATTGTTGGGTTTTTCTCTGTATCTATGAAGCGCCTTGAGGCAACTTTTGTTGTGATTTGGCGCTATATAAATAAAATTGAATTGAATCTTCTGCAGATGATGCCTGGGGTGCCCTGAACCAGCCCCCATCCTGTATTATTGGCACACTTATTGTCTGGAGGCACACAGAGCTTCTCTGAGAGCACAGAGAGTCGTCACGTTTTCACCGTGTGCTTGCTCCAAGGGGAACTTTCTGTACACTGTAAGGTCTTCACTAAGGTTGGGCGACTGGACGAATATATCGACAACAGGCTGAGCTTTTCACCAATTGGTTTTACAAGAGCGATTTATTCATTTATTTGTCCATGAGTAAGTTTGCTAATAATGTTGGTTGAAGAGAAGCAGTCAACAGAAAATATAATAGCGCTGTTTTAACGGCGCCCTCCTCAGACTGCGTCCAAATGCAGCGATTGAAAGAACGGCAGCAGCCTGTGTTCAGAAAAAACAAAATCGTTTGATTTAAATAAGAAACCCAATAATGAGGACAAACTGGCTTCTTTTTCCACTATAACCCTGTTTGTCTGTGTTACACACTCAATCAAACAACAAATACCAAAGTAAACAGAAAGTATCACACTCCACATATTCACAGCATGCAGCACTCTGCATTTACTGGTTTCTTTGTGCTTACATGTTTGAATAACATTTGTGCTACATGAATGATAACTACGACAACATGAAAAGATATAAAGAGAGCTCCATCAAAAACACTGGTCGTCATCTTTGACCAGAACAGTTAATGTAGTTTCTTGTTTTCCAACAATCTTTAAACCTTCAGTTTGATACTTGAGTTGTCTTATAAGGGAAACAAAAAGCTCCAGTTTGTAAAGCTGTCACATGGATTCCTCATTGGTTTAAAAAACGTAACAGAGCTTTATTACAGTGCTGGTGTGTCGCATCATGAGAGCCGAGGCTGCTGAGAAGCTGACACAGTCGTGCTTCTCAGACCCAAAAACACTTACCTGCCTGTCTCTTATGTTCCAGGTCATAGCCTTATCTAAACAACAGGGTCTGCTTCACTCTCCTCGGTCAGAGGATGGTGGCAGCACTGTCAGTTGCACCGGATCCATTCGGTACCGAGCCCTGACAGACCAGGATCCATCTCCACCCGCTTCCACCACTGGAGCCGTGGGAGGAGGTCTGTACTTCTAATAGCTCAGCCGACTGCTCATCAGTGAAACACAATGACTCGTAAATCATCCAAGCTCTACTTTTAATTGAAAACAAGACAACATGTGAAACTGAAACATTTTAAATGTAAACTCATTTGGATTTTGGTCCCAGCAGCAGCTTTAACCTCCCCAGGTCCTAGTTTGGAGACGCTGTGTGAAGTTTGGACCGTTTTTCATTTGATATTTAAAGTGTTTAAAAGCCTCCAAATGAAATCCCACAATGCATTTTGGGATTTGAGCTTTTTTGCTGAGAGTTTCCATTTGGGTCTAACCAAATTTAAAAGAAACAGGACACGTTTAGAGTGCTGATGAACCAAATCCTCAAGCTATGGGTTAAAAAGGAAGAGAAGGTGATATTTATAAAATAAAATAAACAAGCTACAAAAAGAATAACACAGAATTAAGTACAGTATAACATAGATAAGCAGACTAAAACTGTGTGTAGCACCCTGGCTCTGACCCTAACTGTGTAACGGCATGACTTTAGGATCTGAACCCATGAATACGACTTTTTCGGTTGGCTGGTTTGAGACTCACTTTGTTAGTTAGGGGTGGGTTTAAAAATGAATTTAAAAATTCATGACGATGTTTATCAAACATGAAGCATAGTTTGGATCTTCTTTTGTTGCGTGACGAAACCTGCAGCATCAGAGTCAGTGAGCTGTCGGCTTCCAGCACCGACGGCGTGCTCGTGCCGTCGCTCTTTGTGTTCACATCTTTCTGCAGACTCCGTTTACCTGCTCGTTAATCGTTTGGTGTTTTAGCTCTTTGGTGGTTGTTGACATCGTTTTGTGAGCTTTACACTGAAATTCTGCTGTTTCTGGCAAAATACATTTATATTGTATCATATATTTATATTGGATTTTTACATGATTTAAAAATTGATTCAGGATTTAATGAATCGATTTCGCATCATTCAAACTAAAATCAATTTGAATCGGGAAATTGTTTTGTTTTTAAACCCACTCCTAGAAATCAGTGACCATAGCCCTGTTGTTAGGAGCTGGAACAAATGTAAAGTTCTCAGGATTGTTTCTAACAAAAGGAAACTTTGACACATCGTTGGGCCGGTGCGTCCTGTAAGAACCTACAGGAACATATTCTGCTGTTCATACTTTTCTGGCTTGTACTCACATGCTTGTTGATGATTCATTTCGCTGAACACTTGCTTGCTCTTCTAGGGGGAGGCTTGGAGAGAACTGGGAGTATCGTTCGTGTTGAAGCCCACCCAGAGTCCAGATCCAACAAACCCATAGTGAAACCTCCGAGCACTGATGGGAGTGGCTCCTGGCGATGGAGACCACCAGAACAAAGAGCTTCCCTTCGGCAGTCGGCTTTCAACCTCAATGACCTGAACAGACACACGGACAGCTGCGACTCACTGAAGGACGGTGGATCGGTGGATGGGAGGAGGAGTGTGATGGGGACAGAAATGGAGAGCGATGGGGGCGGGGACGCAGGGGGCAGTGGAATGGGAGGAGGAGGAGTCTACACCAGCCATCCACATGTTGTGCACCCGTTACATCCCTTACATCCAAATAACCCCAACAACTACCAGCACCTCAGTTTTAATCCTAACAATCCCAATAATCCCAGTTTTAACAACCCAAACTTTAATCCTCCTCCTAACAACTCGAACATGCCGTTCACACCCACTGCCACCTTTGCTCCTCCCTTCCACCCCCACCCTCAAGCAGTCACCACTATCAGGGTTACACCAGTGGAGGCGACAGCTGCCAGCAGTGATGGCGGCTCGGACTGCCAGTCGGTGGCCTCGTCCAGCCGTGAATCCACCTTGAGAAGGAAGAGCAGCAGCAACATGGTCCACGTCCAGGATCGAGGGCCCACCCCTGAATTCCACAGCAACCACCGCCTTTGTGACGACGGCAACCGCCTTGACAACGAAAGCAGCAACCGCTTTCACGAAAACCTGCGAAGCTTTCAAGAGAACCCGATTCACCCCAACCACCCCAACCACCCCAACAGGCAGCTGCAGGGAGTGTTTGGGCGTCCAAGCCCCACCCCTCCCCCTACTTTACCCCGCCCAATCCTGACTCACACTCCCCCGCCTACTTTTGGGCTGGCCTATAAAGAATAGCATGTTCAGTGTGAGTCATCCATCGATAACTACAATTACAAAAACAAGTAAACCAGTCTAGACCAACGGGACATTTCTGGAGAGGATGTGAACAACAATCTGCTTACCACCTGCAGCCAATCAGAGATGGTAAAAGACATTCACACGTTCTCAAATGACCAATCAGGCTACAGTAGACGGCCACTTTTGTCCAGCTTATTAACTTCTGTTAGCAGTAGGTTAGAGATCGACTTCACAGGCCACAGACGTCGAGTCGTGCCTGCTCCCAGTTTGCTCCAACATACAAGGAGTCGGTTGGACTGAGTTCAACATTTCTTCTTACTTTACTACATATTTACATATTTTTATCACGTATCGCTGTACAAGCCAGACATTTCTTTTGTAAATCTGATCAATTGAGTGCACTTGCTTCGTAGGCACAAAGATAAGATTAAATAAACTGCTGGTATTATTACCCTGCCAGTGAGGACAGATTCACACTAATGACTTCTCTCTGGCTGCAAAGCTCAGCTAAAACAGGGGTGACGTTTCTACACATCCACGTTTCTGTCACACACAGGTAACATCGTAACCACATGCCCTTAGATGGAAATTTGTATTCAAAGCCTATAACTGTGATTGTGTTTGTACATAAGAGTGTGGGCAGCCACAGGGGAAATTAAATCCACGGTCTTAATTATGTCTGGACTGCAAAGAGTCCCTGCTGGGTAATAACAATATATCTTATTTGATGGTGGTATTGTGTTTGTGTTGAATAAGAACAATAAGGGGCATATATGGTGTTTAGATACTAAAACAAGCACTTTTTTCATGCTGTGTTTTATTGGTGCGCCGTGTATAAATGATTCTTACTGTGTGGTAGTTGTGCTGACACTCGCAGCATCGCCTGCACAAAGGAAGCTCATCTGTTTCCTGTTCTTTAGTTTGATTTCCCAGCTTTATGAGAAACATGGAGTCATTACAGAATAAAGTTGGAACGGTTATAAAGTTTTATAAAAAAATGTTTTATGATGAAAAAGATAATTATACCCGCACGCTGAAGTAACAGTGAGAATTTGTACTTTAAAGTGAAGAAGGAGTAAATATAAGTGAAATGCCACTTTGTTCCATTTTCAAAGGAAATCAGAATATTTTAAGAGAAAAAGACTAAAAAGAAAAAAGTGTACAGTATAATTAAAATGTTAATATCATAATTTAAATAACATTTTCAGGAAAAGGTCAAACTATTAAAATAATCAAATGTAATTTTATTATATATGTTATTTTCAAAACATATAAATGATAAAAGATAAAATATTTCCATCAATAATATTATTTTACAAATAAATCACCCACTATTGAAGATTAAAAAAACGTTGGGAATAAACCAGAGAAAGGTTTTAAAATTAGGTTTTAAAAATTCTTTTTTCCCTGCTCTCTGTTCACATTTATTATTTATTTTTTATAATGTTTCGCAGTTGTGGAAATATGAAATGAAAACTTGTTTTTATCTCATACTCTCAAATACTTTAATATTTGCATGTGTGGGTGAATTCATAGAGTATAGACAGTATTATTATTATTATTACTTTTTTCACTCAGTCATTGATGTCAGTGAAAAAATGTTTTTGTTGTTGTTTTCTTTTTAAATGTAGAGATTGACAGTTAGAAGAATATTTAATAGACATTTTCTTAACCCAGTGTTTACATTGTTCAATAAACTTTGTGCCCAAGTGCCATCAAAGAAAAGTCCTGTAGCTGTAGTCACATAGATACCACGTGTTTGTGCAGGACTCTACTTTGTTTATCTCGATGAGAATCTGCCTAGAAACAGCAAAGAGGCGTTGGGATTGTGAAAACATTCAGAAAGCACCAACATGTGCGGTGGTTTCCAGCTGCTGTGCTGTGTAGATATCTATATACTTTATGTACGTGTTTGCTTGTGCTCCAGTATTTCTTTGCTTCTTGCAGCTGTCAGTGCAGTGAATGGTAACGTTTGATGCTACTGGAAAGACTGGGCCTGTCGAGCTGCTTTTAAATGGTCAAGCGAGCTTTAGTAATATAGTAAAACAAAATAAAAGTTGGCATAAATTGCTTTCAGTCAAAGATCTGTGACATGCTAACCACATAAGCACAATGGAGATCAGTGCAAGGCAAACTAAGGCAGAAGTAGAGGAGCTTGAATCACGAGGGAACCTCAGAAGGTTTTGGCAGAGGACTGATATGAAAGATACTTTTAGTTGTTACCCAACCAACAGACAACTTGAATGTACCCTGATCGAGAAGCACTAGTTTGATGGTTTCCGCTGAAGTCATTTTGTGTTTCGGTCGTTTGTTTGAATTCTTTTCAGCTTTTGTTGTTTTTGTTTTTTCGAGACCAGCTGAAGATGTTGTGTAAATTTGAAATGGTGTGTAAGTTGTGGAGGGTTCTAGCATCATCACATTAAAGAGACACTTGTTAACAAATGCATGTTTATTTGGGCCAATTGAAATATCAGAAGTGAAATGGTGTTTGTGAACACAGTGAATGATGCAGCTATAAAAGACTGCATGCTGACTGACGGGCACATCACTGTCCTCGTCTCTGGATCGCCAAGACTTCAGTAAGAACACAAATATGTTCTGATTCCCTGGAGTTAGGGTTAGAGTTGTCCTTCGACTGCAGTTACTATCAGTTCTTTCTTCTGCTAATCGTTTTGTCTCTATGAAAGATTTAATCTGGTGGCTATTTCCCACTAACTGAGCCCTGCAGCTCGTTTCAGCAGTGGAGGTTAACTAGGTTTCTAGGTAAGCAGCAGTAGATGAGCATGCATGTGTTTTTAGCTCAGAAGGTTTTGGTGAAGTTTTAAGGCTTAAAAAAATTCATTTTTTCTACTGCGTCACACGTTTACAGGTAACTTTGTCCTGTTAATGGGAGAAAGCATGGTGGACGTACACGTATGAAACTACAGCCAGAACACGCATGAATTGTTCCGACGTGTTTGTGGTTCGTGCTCTGCAGGTGATTCCAGTTCAGCTGCGTTTGACACCAATGCTGTGAGCGGTAATGTTAATCTCTGCGTACCTGGAAAGAGAACAGTTTAATGTGAAGCCGTGCAGGTGGAGAACCGTTTTGGCTCTCCAATAACCCAAAAGCCCAAATATTTCAAAGTGAACGTTTGCATCCTAAACATTTTATACTTGTGTGTCGCTTGGATGGAGTGAAAAAGGCTGAGATAGTTGTGGAACAGAAAAATGGGTTTAGGAATGATTTGTGCTCGAAGGACAATTTGGAGTTTTATTAAGCTCTGGCAGGGACGTCATTCTGCATCTTCATAACTTATGACTGGATGTCATAAATGATTCTCATCTGGTTTTTTAAGCATTTGTATATTTCTAATATGAATATTTCTAAACACTTCTTCTCATTTTCTCATTGTTACGATGTACAGTTTGATACTGGAGGAGTTTGGATGATGATACTGAAAAGCACATGTTGTCAGGTGATGAAGGTGAATGACTTTGAGAGTAAAGTCTGAAGCATACAACGACCTGCACCTATGCTCAGATGGAGTGTAATTTGGAACAAATTGTTTCAAATAACATGGAATAATACAGGAATGATGTGGATAATCCCCCTGCCAATCGTGCACATGGTGTCATGGTGAGCCCAAGAACTAGAACAACAAGCCAAGTGTCCCTGCAGCTGATCATTACTGTCACTGAAGCAGCTGCCAGGCTCCTCTTTATGCTCTGAGCAGATTTCTGGTTCTAATAATAACTTCATATAACAACAAGGGTTTTTTCTTTTTTTGCACCATCAGCCTTAATTTATAGTACAGTATAAAATCTCTGTAGAGCCATAGTGGGCCATGGTATGTGCTGTTCAAATATGCTGTGTTTGCACTGAATATTACAGCCGAGCAGACCAAAGCCAGTTTTTCAGCTCTGTGTTGCTTTAGTGTGTAGTTTATGTTGTGGGTAGGTGCACAGTGCAATTACAGCATACACTCCAGTGTTGGTACGTGGCTCAGTACTATGAATCAATAGGCATGGTTTCACATGACCTGTTACTAATCGTGTTCACTGAGAGTAATATTTGAAGCTTCTCACAACTTATGTCAAAGTTGCAACCTTACAGTGTTAGTTTGAGCTTACCTCTGTGTGTCACCATGGTGTGTTATCAGAGTCTTCAGTGCACAGCGATCTTTGGTTTGGGAGGAGTAACAGTTATTAGCTAAGGACACCAGGGTTGGAGGTATTTCAGCTAACAGCTACACGGCTAACCTTCTTACGCTATCCTGCCTGTTGTTACACGATGTATGGCCTGCTGGTCACAACACATCCACTGTGTTCATTTACCCATCTGGTGGAATTATGTCCTAAAAATGTTTGATACAATGTAAATTACCCATAACTGAAACTATTTAATAACTATTTATAATTGTAGGGGTTTTTTTTGTTCAATCTCTCTTGATAGATACAATGTATAGATATTTTATATTGTGTGTGATTTTTTATATCTGCTTGTAAATTTTGTTGCTAATTATCATCCGGTTGTTAAGTGATGACGTATAAAGCCTGCTTCCAGGTGCAAACTACACTGTGTTCATTAAGGCTGTTGTCGTTTTAACGTGTTGTAATGCTTTGGATCTTGTTCTGTTTAATCTGAACGAGCCCCTAAAAACAGTCCGTGATCACTGTCGGCCTCTCTGGGTTTTTATTAGCTCATCTGCAGTTTTTAAACGTGTGATGTAACTACAGCTCGTCGGCTCACGGTTTACCAGACACCACATATGTGAACAGGACAGAAAAGAATCACTCGTAGGCTAAGAAAGACTAGAATGTGTGCATGAAGCTGGGGACCAGCAGTAGTGCTGGGATGGATCATCTCAGATGGTCTCCTGGCTGAAGTTTGGTCTGTTTTCAGCATCTTGTTCCTGTCATGTGATTACATTTGTCTCTGCCCATCAGAGGAGAAAAAAGTTAGTGTTCATCCTCCAGCTTCACTAATGCACTTATGTTATCATAACCATAGCTCTGTAGCTAGCCACCAGCATTATATAGCAGCTAGCCCAACTTCAGTAACTCTACAAACATCACTGTTGTTTAGTCTTTTGTCTTCATCTATGTTGTAAGTGATAGGGTTAGGGGTTTCAGAAATCCCTCAGCCAAAACGTGGTGTATCATCTTTACTTGGACGCTAGTGAGCTAGCTGCCTGCTAACTGCCTGCTAACTTCATAAATCCTTTTTCATGGATTCCTGGATGTTAAACGTTATTGTGACACCTGGTAGAGCAGCCACACAGTTTGTAACTCTCAGTGATGCCGCAGTTTGAGTTTGGACCCGGAAACAGCTAATGATGTCAGACTTCAGAGGCAGATTGCTGCCATGTGCACTCCTGTAAGTCAGTATGACCTACAAACAGGAGTCTCACACTATCACATGTTGGAAATCTGATGAAACTTGAGTTACAAGTCAGTCACAAAACCAGTTGCTGCAGTTAAATTCATCTTGTGATGCTTCAATCCCACTGACGTCTAACAGTTAAATAAAATGTGGTAACAGGCCATCTTATGACCTGCCCCAGAAAAATATAACAAAATTGTCTCTGGCTGAATGAAGAGCCTGTTTTATCAAATCCTGATGCAACTGGTAACCGTTTGTTGTGCATATCTGACTTATTACTAAATATTTTCATGGTTGCTACAAATATTTGTTTGTAAAATGTCAATAAAGACAGAGTTTTAACCACATCTCCCAGGTTGCTCCAGGCAACTTGTTTAGGGTTAGTTGTAGGTTTCAACAGAAGAGGGGCCTGAAAACTGAAGGCTCTGCCTCCCATTCTACTTTTAAATACTCTAGGAACAACAAGTAGGCCTGCAGAGCGAGAGCGAAGTGCTCTAATAGGGTGATATGGTACTACAAGGTCATTAAGATAAGATGGGGCCTGATTATTTAAGACCTTGTATGTGAGGAGCAGGATTTTGAATTCTGGATTTAACAGGAAGCCAAAACAGGAGAAATCTGTTCTCTCTTTCTAGTCCCTGTCAGGACTCTTGCTGCAGCATTTTGGATCAGCTGAAGGCTTTTCAGTGAGTTTTTAGGACTTCCTGATAATAATGAATTACAGTCGTCCAGCCTGGAAGTAATAAATGCATGAACTAGTTTTTCATCTGGCTTCATGGACAGATAGAGCTGGGTGTCATCTGCATAGCAGTGTAAATGTATGCTATGTCTTCTAATGATGCTGCCTAAGGGAAGCATGTATAATGTAAACAGAATTGGTCCTAGCACTGAACCCTGTGGAACTCCATAATTAACCTCAGTGTGTGAAGAGGACTCTCCATTTACATGCACAAACTGGAGTCTATTAGATAGATATGATACAAACCACTGCAGTGCAATACCTGTAATACCTACAGCATGTTCTAATCGCTCTAATAGGATATTATGGTCGACAGTATCGAACGCTGCACTGAGGTCTAGCAGGACAAGCACAGAGATGAGTCCACTGTCAGAGGCCATAAGAAGATCATTTGTAACCTTCACTAAAGCTGTTTCTGTGCTGTGATGAGCTCTGAAACCTGACTGAAACTCTTCAAATAAACCATTCCTCTGCAGATGATCTGTTAGCTGTTTGACAACTACTCTTTCAAGGATTTTTGATATAAAGGAAGGTTGGAGATTGGCCTATAATTAGCTAAGACTGCTGGGTCTAGAGATGCTTTTTGAGTAAAGGTTTAACTGCAGCCACCTTGAAGGCCTGTGGTACATAGCTGATTATTAGAGATAGTTGATCATATTTAAGATGGAAGAATTAATTAATGGCAGGACTTCTTTGAGCAGTTTTGTAGGAATGGGGTCTAAAAGACACGTTGATGGTTTGGAGGAAGTAAAATCCCCAGTGTGCCCTTGAATGCTGTTGAAGCTCTACCAGCGATGGGAGCTGAGGATTTTGTGGACCGGGGCGTCTGCTGGGTGTTCACCCACACCGTATGTTTAGGTGCAGCAGGTCTGTCCAGCACCCTCCCCCACCATCTGATGCAAGTCACCACTAGGTGATGATCAGTTGACAGCTCAGTCCCTCTCTTCACCCATGTGTCCAGAACATATGACCACAGGTCTGATTATACGATTACAAAAAGTAGAGCGTCCTGGTGCCACGTACACTTATGGAAACCCTTATGTTCGAACATGGTGTTTGTTGTGGACATGCTGTGGTTTGCACAGAAGTCCAGTAACAGGACACCGTTTGGGTTTGAGTCACGCCGCTCCAGATCTCACTGTTGTTGCCTACATGAACATTAAAGTCTCCCTGTAGGACAGCAGGTGGAGCACTTTGAGGACCCCACCCCGAGACTCCAAGAAGGCGGGGTACTCTGGACTGTCGTTCAGCACAGATGACAGTCAAGATCTGTTTCCCAACCTGAACACTCACATCCACAGTTAATACCAAAATCCCCAGCCCAGCCCACTGGACAGAGTCCAGCCCCTCTCCAAGAGACTGGTTCCAGAGTCACCACTAGTGTCACACACTCAGGCTCCTTCCCAAACATCCATCCATTCGCTTCCGCTTCTCCTTTTCAGGGTCGCGGGGGGCGCTGGAGCCTATCCCAGCTTTCATAGGGCGAGAGGCGGGGTACACCCTGGACAGGTCGCCAGTCTGTCGCAGGGCCAACACACAGGGACAGACAATAGTTCACGCTCACATTCACTCACACATTCCCAAACAGAAAGGTGAATATGTGTCCCAATCGCCAGCCGGTGGGCGGGGATCAGTCCATATTTGGAAAAATATGTGTTTTTCACAAGACTCCAAGCTGGGTTGAAGTTGTGGTTAGCCAAGCTTCTTATAAAGTAATAAAGTAATTTCTAGGGCTCATAAATCCTGTAACTTATACAAAGTGGACGATCAAAGTCTGTGTTCACAGAAATGTGAAAGGACTTTGTTGGTTAGCTCTTTGGGATAGGGAGGAAATAACGTCCTGTTTCCAGAGTTTCCTTCTTGTTGAGGTTTAGACCACTTAGTGCTATTTTACTGTTCGTTCATTACACGAGCCCAGCAGGATCCAAATAAGCAATACCAAAACAAAGCTGTAAAGTTATCTTAATCTTGTTATAGTTTTAGGGTTTTTCTATCAGATTTATAATAACTGGAAGATAAAAGATACTAGCTGTTTATAATGACTGGCAGCAGCATTCACTTCCTGTTTCTATGGCTGTACGTAGACATTTGTATCTGTTTGCTCATCAGTAAATCTTCTATGAAACCACAGTGTTAGGTTTGGGCTTTAGCTCTGTGAAAATGCTAAAGTTAGCATAGACTGCAAAATGTTTTGAGCTTGGCCTGGAGATGCGGTGCTCATCGTTCCAGTCTCCTCGTGTCACTCTAATATCCTCGGACGCCAAGCTAACCGAGCTTCAATGAGCAGCGAGGATGAGCCGAGCGAGTATCACTACCCACTTCCTCTTTTTCAGTTATTTTTATAGTATAGTTAGGTTGGCTAGCAGCTAAAAAACTGTGAATCGATTGGCCAGTGCTGCAGTTAGCAACTTAACTTTTCTCAGCCTTTCAGCGTCAGCAATGTGAATCAGCATATTCAGTTCAAATCTTAAAGTCAATAAGAGGCAAGAACGTTAAAGCCTGAAACTCGAGTGACTGCTGCAGCTGGAGGGTGCACTGACATCTGCACCAACCAAATAATCCACATTTCTACAGATCCTTCTGCAGCTAGCACCATCATTTCTACATGACTGATGGGCAGACATAGAATTTAATATCATAGAGAGAAACGCTGTCATGTTCTACATTCAGTGGATATGCTCACATGCACATGCTATTGTACTGTATGTATGTTGTGTGCATGTTTGCTGGGTGGTATGTTTCATGCTCTGTTTCTTACAGCATTGCCAAAACAAACAAACAAACAAACAAACAACAGCAACACATTTGTTATATCATAATTAAACTATCCTGATTTTTATGAGAATAAGTTGCTATTCTTGACACGACATCGTCACTGTAAAGAGGACCAACTTGAATATAAATGTGCGGTATTCTTAAAGTTGCCACTTGTTCAGTCTTTGTAAAGCTGTGATTGTTGGTAAGCTGGTGTTTTTGTTGTGTCCTGTTTGGATTCTGGATGCTCACATTAAACATGAGGTCATAGTATGTAGAGAAGGTGAGACAAAAGCTCAGGCTTCAGAATCACAACATTAACACTGCTACTGAGAATAATCAGCATCATTAGTATTATTTTCATGTGTTGTTTCCTTTGTTGTGTCACATTAGTTAATGCTAAGTGCCAGTTCATGTGTGTTTTATTACCAAATCATTCCCATAACTTGCCTCTGAGACTAAATGTGAGCTCCATGTGAAGAGATTTCTGTGACTGTAACAACACTAATGAAAACAAGCTCTGGTCTGGACTGTAGGACTGTCTCTGTGTGCAAAGCAGGTCGATGTTGGGTCTGAGTGCATCAGAATGAACAGACATGAACTGACTTTGTAAAGAAGTGGAACATTGGCAGTTTGCTGATAATGATGTTCTGCAGTGGTGTAACTAAATAAAGCTTTGATATCACGCTGCTTTCTTTTATTGTACTGTTGATTCTCCATCTATAGGACACAGCTGTTTCTGCCCACTTTGATTGATTGATTGGTTGATTGGTAATTTATTTCAACATGTGAACAATATACAGGTACATTTTTCAGAAACACAATGTGTAACAACATATTCAACAGGATGACCTTACCAGGGCTTCAGATACCACAGCAGAGAACTGGGCTCCAGTAACACTGAGAGGAATCTTGGAGTACCTTCGACTCCATTAAACTCAAGGAAAACCTTCATCTGCATGGTTTTCCAAAAAAGGACACGTCTGTTATCCATCCTCATCCTCTTGATCTTGTGCACCTCACAGTAAGCTAGTGTCCTTTGCTGCGAGGCTCTTTAAAACTAAACAGCGTTACTATGACTGCAAAAGAAAACACGTGAATATATATATATGCATGCATCATTGTGTTGTTTAGTAATAACATAACGTATACCATTCTATAAAATGAGCAAACTAGTGTTACCACAACAGCAGCTGGAGACATGTGGGACGGAAAATTGCTGCACAAATCTTTTAAACACTTGATTTTCTTTCTTATTGGTTAAATAATGAAGTGAGTGTGTTTTGTTATAGTTATTACTGTCTGACAAAAATCTGCATTCTACTATACTTGTGAGAACCAGCAGTCACAAGTTTGAAGCCTTTTTGAGGCTCAAAATGTCGTTTTAGTGTCAGCGTTACAATTAGGTTATGGTTAGGTTTAAGGTCAGGGTTAGGGAAAGCATTATGTCAATGAAGGTCCTCACTAAGATAGCTGAACGGGCTTGTGTGTGTCTGTGTGTGTGTGGGGTGGAGTGAAGTGGGAGCATGGGATGTTTACTGAGGATATTCTCCTGTTTGTGTGGAGTTACAGCATTAGGGAGCATGAAGAGGAAAAGGCAGCAGAGCAGTCAGCAGGAAAGTCAGACGGTTAGCGACCTGAATACACACACACACACACACACACACACACGTACACACACACACACACACACACACACACACACACACAATGAAAGAAGGGAGTGAGGATGATGGCGATGGCTGGGTGATCATTTAAAACTATCTCACACTACATCCTGCTTCCTTACTGTAGCTCCTCGCCCTCCGTCCTCACTGCTGGTGCAACCTTGTAATCTCAGCTGGGTTTCCATGGTAATGCCATGAGGGAGAGCAGATAGACTGGGGGTGGGTACTCGATACAGAGGGAAAGAGAGCGATCCGGGCTTTATTATACACTTCTGTGCAGACGTGCAGTGTGTGTGTTTATGCAGTATTTATATAGTGGGTCCAACATGTTACTTGTTATGTGTGTTTTTGCACAAAACACTGAAATATTCTGCACACAAAACTTTGATTGGTTGGTCAGAAAGTCACCATGGCAACTATGCCAGAGAGCTCAGCATGAATGCAGCACACTGGAGCTCACACACACTAACGGATGCAAAATGGACGCGTGACCGACTCAGGGTTAGTCGACCAATCAGGATTTGTCCCCAGAAGGGAACTGCAGAGGCGTCTGTAGTGTCTGACAGTGAAGCAACCATGAGGACCAAAGAACAACTCTTTGACCACATCATGCACTCACAGATCTTTGGTGATGTGGAGACACGTGTTTTAAATGCAGCGGGACTGAAAACTCATTTAAAAGTCAAGATTTCACAGAATCTCATAAGGTTTGAGTCATTCTTCCATGATCACATCATATGCTGTGTACAACCATGGACATATCCTCAATCACAGTAGTTTTGCCACGTGGCGCTAATGTGAGCATTAACACCCATACACCTGCAACAGAAGGGGTCAACCTCGCACTGGTCAAGTGGTTCTATGTTAGTTTACTATGACAAACTCTACATACGACCAGTCACTTTCAACGAACTAGAAAACCACACTGGTTACCAAACTATCGTCTTTCTTCATGCCGCCTCCTTCCAACATAGAGAGAGCGCTGCTGCCACCTGCAGGATGGGCGTACAGCAGCTCAGCTCATACATGAATAACATGCAGGATTTGCTTCAGCTGACTAGTATATCTCATAACTAGTTGGACCAATAGCTAGTTGTGCACATATGATTGGTTGTTATACAGAACTTTAGCTAGCTGAGCACCTAAAGCACTTTACACGACTTGCCTCGTTCACCCCTTCACACCAGCACCTTCCTCTGTGCTCTTCCTCTCTAACATCCTCACACCTTCATGCTGTGATGGATCAGAGAGAGACTTGGGGTTAGCATCTTGCCCAAGGATGTTTGGCATGCAGACTGGAGCAGACGGGGATATAGGATTTCATTTAGGAAGTGGTTATTTACAAACTGAGGAGACACAAAGTGTCATCAGCATGCTGAATCTAAAACAGTGCTGTCTTCCTTTCTCTTTTTGGTTTCCATCTACTTCTTGGGAAATTTCCCTTTAGCTGAAAAATGATGTTTTCACCAGCAAACTGCTGTCTGTCAAAAACAGATGGCTTCTGCTCAACAATATAAGAGACCCATTAAACACTGTAATTTGATTACTCTTTGAAGTTTTCAAGTTTCCTGACATCCCAACATTGGTTGGTTGTATTGTGTTGGTTCCACTGATGATTCTAAATTAGGTGTGGATGTTGTTTGCAAGTGGCTCAAAAGCAACAGAAGACTGAAAACTGAAGGCTCTCCCTCCCATTCTACTTTTAAATACTCTAGGAACAACAAGTAGGCCTGCAGAGCGAGAGCGAAGTGCTCTAATAGGGTGATATGGTACTACAAGGTCATTAAGATAAGATGCTCATCAAGCTAAGCTCATGTCATGAGCTAAAGTTGATAAAATAACAATAGGTGTGGATAAAGGCGAAAGTGTTTTAGTAGAAACATCTACCAAAAAGCAAAACAGACTCTTTCTCCCTTGTATTAAGTAATAATTCCTTGTTCTGTAAGGTTCCCCTTGTCTCCTCTGACTCCCTCTCTGTCAAGCTCACGTGTCCCAGTTCATGTCTCTCCATGTTCCGTTTTATTTTGAAAGTCTTGTTCAGTGTGTTTAGTTTTGCTTCCCCTGTGGCATCATGTTCATTTGTGTCGGCTGTGTTCCACTTCCTGCAGAAGTCGCAGGTACCAACAGACTCACTAAACTGATCACAAGGCCAGTAATGTTGTGGGGACGGAGCTGGACTCTCTTAGGGTGGTGTCTGAGAGCCGGATGCTGTCCAACATAAGGACGATGCTGGATTATACCTCCCACCCACTCCATGATGTGCTGGCCAGTCACAGGAGCACGCTCAGTGAGAGACTGAGATTACCCATAATGCACCACTGAACAACACAGGAAATCATACAATGCACATATGTAAGACTGCGTTCTTCCATTTGTGCAACATCTCTAAAGTTAGAAATATCCTGTCTCAGAGTGAAAAACTAGTTCATGCATTTATTACTTCCAGGCTGGACGACTGTAATTCATTATTATCAGGAAGTCCTAAAAACTCCCTGAAAAGCCTTCAGCTAATCCAAAATGCTGCAGCAAGAGTCCTGACAGGGACTAGAAAGAGAGAGCATATTTCTCCTGTTTTGGCTTCCTGTTAAATCCAGAATTCAAAATCCTGCTCCTCACATACAAGGTCTTAAATAATCAGGCCCCATCTTATCTTAATGACCTTGTAGTACCATATCACCCTATTAGAGCACTTCGCTCCCGCTCTGCAGGCCTACTTGTTGTTCCTAGAGTATTTAAAGTAGAATGGGAGGGAGAGCCTTCAGTTTTCAGGCCCCTCTTCTGTGGAACCAGCTTCCAGTTTGGATTCAGGAGACAGACACTATCTCTACTTTTAAGATTAGGCTTCAAACTTTCCTTTTTGCTAAAGCATATAGTTAGGGCTGGACCAGGTGACCCTGAATTCTTCCTTAGTTATGCTGCAATAGACGTAGGCTGCCGGGGGATTCCCATGATGCATTGAGTGTTTCTTCTTTTGTCATGATGTGTTAATGACCCTAACCTCTCTGCACTGAACCATGTTATTAATCTCAGGCCACAGGTCCAGTGGGGCTTGGCGGTGCTACTGCCGTGGGTCTGGATGGGTCTGGGCCCCCTGGCCTTGGTGGGTCCCAGAGGGTGGGGGTGCCTACTGGGATCAGCAGGGGAGCTGACCCAGGGAGGGGCTGCTTGCCCCTCCCTTATTTCCATCCCCAACTGCCTCCCTCTACTCACTCCACCACACCCACCCACACATGCAGGGCCTTGGGGTGCAGGTGTGTCACCAGGGTACAGGGGAGACACAAACCCCCGTTCTCTGTTCGCCATTGGGGCGGAGGGCGCGGAGGAGTTGGCCGTCCGGTCTGGGATGCTGGGCCTCCCTGCTACTGCGGGACCAGGGACGGTTTGCCTGTCTCCACCCCGGGGAAAGGGTAACATCTCCTGGTTCTGGGGGTGGATTCCCCCTCTGGGGGCGAGGGTACCTGGACCTGGGGTATAGAGGATGTTTGGGCAGTGTGAGTGTGTGTACAGTGTCTGTTTGTGTGTGTCTCCATGTTGGGTGAGTGCTGAGTATTTGTATATGTGTGCAGGTTGGGAATGCACGATCGTGTCTGCGTGCGCCTGTTCGTCTGTGTCTATATGTACGGTCGGGTCTTAGACTCCACCTCTCTGGGAACATCTCAGCCCCCCCCCCCCAGGTGTGGAGGCCTATCTCCACCCACCACACTCCCTGCTGTTGGCTGATGCCCTCAGACGTCGGTGGGTTGGTGGTTTTCAGTGTCCAGGGCTGGGCGCTCAGGTATGTACCGACTCACTCCTGGTGGCTGCTTAGCAGGGCCTGGCATCTTTGGCTCGGTCGGGTCCTTCCGGGTGGTGGGGGTCAGGGGCCCAGGCCTTGGGGCCTGGGACTCCGTCCACTCTTTCACAGCTGACTGCCGGCAGAGCCCCCTCTGGCTTCTGCTCCGTGGCTGATGGGTGACCTCTCGTCTGGGGCTCTCCTCAGCTCTTTCTGGAAGGGTGGCACGGATGCCCCTCCGGTGGTCCTCCTTGGGTCCTCGTACTCTCGGGCCTCTGGATGTCTGGGGCCTGGATCTCCTCCATGCCTGCTTCATGCCCTGGGGGACGGGGCAATGGCTCTCTACACCCTCTAACAGACCATTACATGGGGAAACCTTTTGAATACAAGCGTGCTGATCCACACAGGTGTGCACACGGGTGTTCACAGACACAAACTACACCTTTCTTAGCTGCTACCTCAAAGCACACTGTGCGCTGTTGGTCCTGCGTGCTGCACAATAATATTCAATATTTAGTATTTACTGTTATTTACACTTAGTTAGATTAATGTGATGGTGTTGTGTTTATTATGTTGCTCTCTTTTATGCTTGTTTACTCTTTTTTTCCCTTCTCTCAACAGGTGATCCAGGAGATTTTTTTCTTCTTTTTTTGAAGCTTCCTCTCTCACTGTCCCTCTGTTTTTCTTTCCCTCTAGTTCTTTCTTTCTTTCAACCTTTCCTATCCCCCAATCATGTCTGTCCCATCTGTAACAACTGAAAATAAAATAAAATAAATATATATTAATAATAACAAAGGTCAACCAAACGGACCAATATGGCAAGGCCATGATGATCCACTTGGTAAAGTAAATCCGTTGGGCATCTTTCTTTGCCTACAGACAGTAAATCAGATGGCTAAAGAACCAAACGGGACAGGCAAAAAAAAGTAAATAAATCTCTGTCTCTCTTCCACAGCATGTCTTTATCCTGTCTTCCTTCTCTCACCAACCAATCACAGCAGATGGCCCCGCCCCTCCCTGAGCCTGGTTCTGCTGGAGGTTTCTTCCTGTTAAAAGGGAGTTTTTCCTTCCCACTGTCGCCAAAGTGCTGCTCACAGGGTGTCATATGATTGTTGGGTTTTTCTCTGTATCTATGAAGCACCTTGAGGCAACTTTTGTTGTGTAAATAACACTGCATTGAATTTCATTACAGATCACAATGTCATCTTCAAACATGATTGATCAGGCCAACGTATCACCACTGTGAACATGATGTCATCTGGACCAACCACCTTTCCACTCTTCATAGATGTCATCACTTGTTCCTCTGCACTTTCATACCCACCATCTGTCCTCTTGTTCTTCATTCATCGGCTGCTAAGTATTCCTTACATCTTCTTAACATCCCCTCGTCACGTCTTAGTCAATTTCCTTAATCGCCCTAATCTGCTAGAGCTTGATCTGCTTAGCCAACTGATACAAGTCATTTTCTCCTTCCTTCCACAGCCTTTCCCTTTGCTAGACTCCACCTTCTTCAGCTCCAACCAACCCTTTGAATACTTTCCCATACTGAAACTAAAAACATTCCCAATCTTCTCACGAAATAAAAAATAATAAAAAAATGTATTGTGCACCTCAGAGAGGTCTGATTGATATCTCCACTTTGAATCATTTTCACTGCTTGCAGCAGTGTTAATACCATTTCCTGTGCAGTCTCTGCATTAGTAAATAAGATGAGGTAAAATACGTCTTAAACCCATTTTTATTCTTTGGCTTTTGGCCTCAGCGAGACTTCGTTTGATTACAAAAAACTAATTCATTTTGTACTTTTTGCTTTAAATCTTATGTATTTGTATCGTTTGGTTTTGATGTACAGCACTTTGCGTCAGCTGTTTTAAAGTGTGTATATGTATATACACATAGTATATGATGATGATAATTACACAAATGTATTCTAAAATTCTTGTTCTTCTGTTTTTAAACTAAGTTCAACATGTTTCTGCAAAAAGAAAAAGAAAAAATTGAACATGGAGAGAAATAATTGAAATTCTGTAAAATAGGCATAAAGCACAGAAGCACAGATTTGTTTCTGTGACATAGAGACTGAGTGGGACATGGAGCTGTGTTGGAGGATTTTCTGTACCATCACAGCATCGATTAGGAATACTAAATAAGTCTTGTGTTGTGACGAGGCTTCACACAGGTAAACAACAGGTAAACGACAACAACTAAATAAACAGGCACTGCTGTGTTGTCCCAAATCTTTTATTGTAGCTCCCAGAACAGAAAAACTTCCCACTTCATGATCATTTAGTCAGCACAGTGTCACACCTGCACACTCAACCATAATCTGAGGGCTGTGGCTCAAAGACAGCATGTCATGGAAGAGGGTGGCCACGCCCCCTCCACTCCTCTGTCATCATTGATACTTTGTTGCATAGTGTTCATCAGAAGTGGCCTCTGCTTAGCAACAGAGCTGCCTGTGCGCCACAACCCTCTGAGACGTGACCTGTGACCAGGGCCGAGTACTGAAAAACAGTGTTTCTCTGTTTGTGCTTCACAGGACAAAGTCAGCAAACAGCTTATGGCTTAGTACAAAGCACCGCAAGCATCATAAGAATTCTTCTCATCTCTCCAAATTCTTTTTAAAAAATCTATTAAAAAATCTAAAAGTTGTCTCTCAGTAAAGATTCTACTTTTCAATGTTACAAAGGTTCAGTTCACATTGAGTTTCAGCAAACAGAAACACCAGCTAGTGTTACAGGAGAAAGAGCTGTCGCATCCCTAACAAACAGTTACAGTAAGTGAGGACCACACGTAGTGTTTACTGATTCCTACAGCGTTTTCACATCATCATCCTCGAGTGAAGCAAGGTGACTCATGTTTACAGAACAAACAACAAACAACCATGTTTGAGTCTACATCTGGCCTTCAAAATAAGATTTGACATTATTGTGTGTGACAGGGTGGCGTTAAGCCTCTACGGAGAGGCTGGATTTCCACAGGAATGAGCCACTGTTATAAACGTGGAGGGGCGCAGCGTCCGTGCTGCCCTCACAGTTCAGCTGTGCAAACAGAAGATCCAGCTGGGAGTCGACAGAATACAGTTTGATGTAGTGAGATAACAAAAAGAGTCAAACACAGTCTGCAAAACTAAACTGCAGCTCACACAACAAGAAGGAGAAGCAAAGATCTGTCAGCACATAACATTACTCACAAACACAGTTCATGTGTTAGCATATGGCTCATCCTGGAGTCGACACTGAGTGGTAAATTCACCTGATGCTAAGGAGGGGGAAGGAGATGGGTGACGCGCGTCACACCTTTGCATAGAGTCCTCTCTACACCGAGCAGCAGCTTCGGCTCGGGGATTTGATTTGGTTGCTCCAACACTTTAAAGTGTGAAGCTTCTTAACGTGCAGCTCCAGCTCTTTGCTGAGAGGTACAAGACTGCGAGTGCAGCACACACTCGTACGTCACAGGGAGTGGACATCTGCCCAAACACTCAACTAAAACACCCTGAAGGAAACAGGAAAACAAAGAATGAGCCAAAACCTGAAAGAAACAACAAAGGTAAAGGAAGCATATTAGTGAACATCATCTCACACACTGACACTAAAAGGGAAATTTAAAGGGAGGGGTGAAAATGGGGGGAGAGGGGCGATTGTTGCCGTGACAACTCAATCATTTCTCTGGAGAGGGGCATCATCATCTGAGCTCAGATGGTGCTGATGCAGTGTCAGTGGTCCCTGCTCCATCACAGCGGCGACTGCCGTGGCCTACGTTTCTGTGGACGCAAGAGCAGAGAGACGATTGGTCAGTGTTCACAGGTGACCTGTCCTCCACCAAAGTACGCCGTGAACCACCCCCCCTTCATCTCTTATGAAACGTACGTTCTGATAAGGAACATCTGCAGTCACACATCTGTCTGCTCCCAGCTGTTGGCGGCTAATCTAAGCTTTACATCACTTTCCCACGCCGTCAGGCTGATTGTGACGTCACCGGTCTAGCCCCTCTGGCCTTCTTCACGTACTTTAAATCTCACTGTGCATCTGTCAGTGTTCCTTGCAGACATCTTTGTGCACCCCCCCTCCTCCCCATCGCTCCATCTTCATCTCCACCCCAGCGCTGGACTCGGGGTCCCACCCTAATCCTCATCACGTGCTGCTGTGATGGTTCGCTAAGTCTGACCGCCTCACCTCAAACTGAACTATGCACATCAATAACTCGTGTTTCATTCCTGCTAATGATCGCTCTTTATTGCAACCCTGTGGGTGACAGAGGGGCTGAATCAGGTGACCATGAAGCCCCCACATTTGCATTTAGCTCCTCAGGTAGGTGATGTCAAAGAAACAGACTGGACCAGCCTCTTGCTCTGCTCTGTGGTGCAGTCTGATGCTCCACAGCTGCAGATTAACATCCTTCAACAGCTACAGCACGTGGAGCTGTTTAAACAGCTGACTATGACTACCTCCCGACTCATCACTGCACTGCTGCACGAAGATAAAGTCAGCAGCTGCCGGTCGTCTGATTAAAAGAGCACACAGCAGCTGTGTGACCTTTCACCTAGCTGTGCTAAGACTGATTTCCCTGTTCTACTACGACTGCAGGGACTCGGGCAGAGATACGTTAAATTTAGGGAGTCTGATTCTTCAAATCTTCTAATGGGACGTGAAGCCATGAAACTGGTTACCTGTAGGCTCGTCTTTCCACAGGTCCTCCATCTCAGGAGCCCTCGCTGCTGCAAAAACAGAAACACATGCTGAAGTAGAGCGAGAACAACAACAACAAGCAAAGTTCAGCTTTCAGGAATAAAATGTGTCACTCACCACCACCATGTGCTGCTTCTTCTTCTGCCACTGTAAAAACAAACATTTAAACAACATTATTCTCCTGGAAATCAGTCTGCCTCAGCACGGTGTTGGTGCTGGCAGTAACTTGTATAGATCACAGGAGGAAGAGGATGATAAGCTGTTGATTCCCTGATCAGTGCTGTTGGTCAGCTCGCACACGTGGCTCTCATGAGCTTCCTGGACTTTGATCTGTCCTGATCAGCTATCAGTGCTGATGGAGACATGAGACAGGCTCATGAGGGGAAATGGATTTGTTACAGTGACCTCCATGACCACTCAACAGGTCCACTGAGGTTAAACTAGACCCCACAGACAGTTCACTCTGAGTGTCAGCACCCACCCAGCTCTATCTGTCTATGAAGCCAGATAACACACACCAATGAGTTAAACTGCAGGAATGTCTTAAAGACTTGGTCACTTGGTGTTCGCTCGCTCTGTGGTAGAGTATCACTTCCTGTTCCTGCTCAAACACAGTGGTGTTTCTGAGTAGCTTATCTGCTTAACAATTTAATTAACAACTTTTAAATACATTCTTTTTTCAGAGTATAATCTTCACGTGCTTCATCCGAAGCACACTTTCTGTGTACTCACTACCTAATTTATAGCCAAAGTATTCACTCACTGTCTCTGTACTGTTTCGCTAGCTTAGCTTAGCTCGTAGCCGACCCGTTAGCACCATGGCTACTTCACCTGTCCCTTCTGCACTTTCTTGCTCATTGTGTCAGATGTTTAGTTACTCCTCGGCCTCCTTTAGCGGTAATGATATCTGTAACAAATGTAGCATATTTGCAGCTCTGGAGGCCAGGATTACTGAACTGGAGACTCGGCTTTGCACCCTTCTCTCACCCTTAGCTAGCCAGGCCCCTGTAGCTGGTGCAGCCGAAGATAGCGTAGGCCCCGCTAGCTGTTCCCCGGCAGACCCCAAGCAGCTGGGGAAAGAGGGCGGCTGGGTGACGGTGAGGAGGAAGCATAGTCCTAAACAGAAGCCCCAGGTACACCACCAACCCGTTCATGTGTCTAACCGTTTTTCCCCACTCGGCGACACACCCGCCGGGGGTCAAACTCTGGTAATTGGTGATTCTGTTCTCAGTCATGTGAAGCTAGAGACACCAGCAACCATAGTCAATTGTCTTCCAGGGGCCAGAGCAGGCGACATTGAAGGAAATTTAAAACTGCTGGCTAAGGGTAAACGTAAATTCAGTAATAAATTCAGTAAACCTTCTGGAGGAAACCTGGTCTTGTTAGGAGAGACGGCATCCATCCCACTTTGGATGGAGCAGCTCTCATTTCTACAAATATGGACAAATTTATTAAACCCCCCAAAATATGACTATCCAGAGTTGGGACCAGGAAGCAGAGTTGCAGTCTTACATGCCTCTCTGCAGCTTCTCTCCTCCTGCTACCCCCCCAAAAACCCATCTCCATAGAGACTGTGTCAGCTTCCAAAAAGACAAAAAACAAACTAAAAACCAGCAACAAACAACTTAAACATTTACAAAGAAAGAACAATACAGTATCCACATCTGAACCAAAGAGTAAAACAGTGAAATGTGGATTATTAAATATTAGGTCTCTCTCCTCCAAGTCTCTGTTAGTACATGACTTAATAATTGATCAACAAATTGATTTACTCTGCCTTACAGAAACCTGGTTGCAGCAGGATGATTATGTTAGTTTAAATGAATCAACACCCCCGAGTCATTCTAACTACCAGAAACCTCGAAGCACAGGCCGAGGGGGAGGTGTGGCAGCAATTTTTCACACCAGCCTATTAATCAACCAAAGACCAAGACAGACTTTTAATTCATTTGAAAGCCTGATGCTTAACATTGTCCACCCCAGCTGTGAAACTCAGAAACCAGTCTTACTTGTTATCATCTATCGTCCACCTGGGCCTTACACAGAGTTTCTGTCTGATTTCTCAGACTTTTTATCTAATTTAGTTCTGAGCTCAGATAAAATAATTATTGTGGGTGATTTTAACACTTTTGTTGTGATTTGGCGCTATATAAATAAAATTGAATTGAATTGAATAAAGACCTGGATGGCCGCTAACTTTCTGCTTCTTAATTCAGATCAAACTGAGGTTATTGTACTCGGCGCTGAAAAGCTTAGAAATATGGTATCTAACCAGATTCTTCCTCTGGATGGCATTACCTTGGCCTCCAGTAACACTGTGAGGAACCTTGGAGTCATTTTTGACCAGGATATGTCCTTCAGCGCACAAAAACAAATATGCTTTCCTGTGTTGGAAACTTTAACTGATATGTGTCAGTGTGTACCGTCTCCTTTTCTCAGGAGCTTCAGTCTTACCTGGTTCTGTTTCCTCCTCAGTTATTTCTTCCTCTGGTGTCTCTTCCTCTACTTCAGCTTGCTCCTCAACAGCTTCTGCTAAAGGAGCCTCCTGCTCCTCTACAGGAGCTTCCTCAGCAGCTTCTTCTGCATGTGCTGCCTCCATTTCTTCTGCCTCAGATTCTTCTGCAGCTTCTTCCTCCTCAGCAGGTTCCTCTGATGGAGCAGCCTCCTCCTCCTCCTCTTCTACTGCTGCCGTCTCCTCGTAAGCTTCTTCCAAGTGAGCTGCCTCCTCTTCAGTTCCCTGTGCAGGAGCAGCCTCCTCTTCTTCAGGTGGCTCCACAACAGCTTCCTCTGTAAGAGCTGTCTCCTCAGCCACCTCCTCGTCTGTGTCCTCCACTGAATCAGCGAGAGACTCTTCCACCTCTGCTGCAGCTTCATCCTCGGTCTCCTCTGTGGCCTCCTCCACATCCTCCTCCACAGCCTCCTCTGCAGCCTCCTCTGCGGCCTCCTCTACAGCCTCCTCTGTGGCCTCCTCCGTGGCCTCCTCCACAGCCTCCTCTGTGGCCTCCTCTGTGGCCTCCTCCGCGGTTTCCTCTGTAGCCTCCTCCACAGCCTCCTCTGTAGCCTCCTCCACAGCCTCCTCTGTAGCCTCCTCCACAGCCTCCTCTGTGGCCTCCTCCACAGCCTCCTCTGCGGCCTCTGTTTCTGTTTCCTCCTCCTCCTCTGCAGGCTGGTCTCCCATCATCTCCTCTGCAGCTGGCTCTTCTTCAGCAACCTGAATCAGCACATTAAACCATATTCAGACGTTATAGTTTTGCTGCATCTTACAGGCTGCACCGACTATAGAGATCGATTCCTGTCACTACAGCGTTACCGGCTCTTTAACCTGAGCCGTGTCTTTATCGTTCAGGCTAACGTGGACACCGGGCCTTCCCTGCACATGGACCAATCAGGCTGTCAGCATGACTCTGGACCACAGAGCTTCTGTTTATGCAGGGAAAGTGTCACATGAGCCGGTGAACAAACGAAGAACATGGCGTTCCCATGGCAGGATGAACTGAGCAGAACATAGAGGACACTGGGATTGTTGTGTTTGTGAGGAACATGTGTTACTGTGTGCTGTATGTGTGAGGATGCTTCTGTCAGACTGTGTGTCTCTGATGATCTGTGTCCCAGAACCAGAGTTTGTTCTGCATGATGTGGCTCAGTTTCAGTTTCCTTCAAAGCTCAGGCCGGCCCTACTGCAGCCCACCCAGCAGCTTTGGGAAACACACTAATTTTGGACTTTTTACTACATGTTCATAACTTTTAGAACTTTTTCAGTTAATAAAAACACCCCTGGGTCCATCCATACGCCAACGCAATGAAGTGAAAGGTAAACAGCTACATGACAGACGTTCCTGTTTTCTACCACAGAAACATGGATTTGTTAATGTCCATGTCCTGTGGATTAAAGAAACTAATTCTAATCTAAAAGTTTCAAATAAAGTCAAATAAAAGTGAATAAATGAACCTTTTCACCAAAGTGCAGCTCAGAGTTTCATAAGTGAAAGAGTCTCTGCTCCGTCTACTCCTCGACACACTGACATGGCAGCACACTAATAGCAAACACACATCACCTCCTCTTCCTCGACAGCAGCATCCTCCTCTTCTGCAGCAGGCTCCTCCTCCAGCACCTCTGGCTCCTCCTCAATCACCTGAACAACAAGAGGTAGACCACCAAAGTGTCATCAGCAGGAAGGAAGCGCAACAGAAATAAGAGTGAAAGGTTTGTCAGTATAACCTCATCGGCCTCAGGAGGAGCCACAGGAGCTGATTCTGATGCAGCTTCAGGCTCTGAGGAAACACAAAGTTCACACTGTCAGACTCTCCAAGCACTGCCTGTGACTGATGTGTCTTTACACACTGAGTATATCTCACTGACAGCTGACTCTGCTGTCCACACATACCTGGTGGTGAGGGTGCAGCTGTGTCTTCTGCCACAGCAGCTTCAATCACATCTTCCACAGGAACAGGGTCAGGCTCCACAGCAGCTGAGGAAGCAAACACACGTGCAGATCACAACCTTCATCTTCATGTGTAACCAAGGACCCTGTGGAAGTGTCCTTAGTGTTTCAGTCCTCGTCCGTCACCTTCAGGGTTGTGTTACCGCCAACACAGACACTTATTTAACGCTCTGGTACGTCCGATGAGCCCCACGCAGCGAGGTCCTGAGCCCGCCGCAGCGAGGTCCCGAGCCCCACGCAGCGAGTCCTGAGCCCGACGCAGCGAGGTCCAGAGACAGCCACAGCGAGTCCTGAGCCCCACGCAGCGAGGTCCTGAGACAGCCACAGCGAGGTCCCGAGCCCCATGCAGCGAGTCCTCGAGCCCAACGCAGCGAGTGCTGAACCCCACGATGCGAGGTCCCGAGCCCCACGATGTGAGGTCCCGAACCCCACGATGCGAGTCCTCGAGCCCGACGCAGCGAGGTCCTGAAACAGCCACAGCGAGTTGTGAGCCCCACGCAGCGAGGTCCCGAGCCCCACGCAGCGAGGTCCCGAGCCCCACGCAGCGAGTCCTGAGCCCCACGCAGCGAGTGCTGAACCCCACGATGCGAGGTCCCGAGCCCCACGATGTGAGGTCCCGAACCCCACGATGCGAGTCCTCGAGCCCGACGCAGCGAGGTCCTGAAACAGCCACAGCGAGTTGTGAGCCCCACGCAGCGAGGTCCCGAGCCCCACGCAGCGAGGTCCCGAGCCCCACGCAGCGAGTCCTGAGCCCCACGCAGCGAGTGCTGAACCCCACGATGCGAGGTCCCGAGCCCCACGATGTGAGGTCCCAAACCCCACGATGCGAGTCCTCGAGCCCGACGCAGCGAGGTCCTGAAACAGCCACAGCGAGTTGTGAGCCCCACGCAGCGAGGTCCCGAGCCCCACGCAGCGAGGTCCCGAGCCCCACGCAGCGAGTGCTGAGCCCGCACCGAGGTCCTGAGCCCGCACCGAGGTCCTGAGACAGCCACAGCGAGGTCCCGAGCCCCATGCAGCGAGTCCTCGAGCCCGACGCAGCGAGGTCCCAAACCCCACGCAGCGAGTCCTGAGCCCCACGCAGCGAGTCCTGAGCTCCACGCAGCGAGGTCCTGAGACAGCCACAGCGAGTTGTGAGCCCCACGCAGCGAGGTCCCGAGCCCCACGCAGCGAGGTCCCGAGCCCCACGCAGCGAGTCCTCGAGCCCCACGCAGCGAGTGCTGAACCCCACGATGCGAGGTCCCGAGCCCCACGATGTGAGGTCCCGAACCCCACGATGCGAGTCCTCGAGCCCGACGCAGCGAGGTCCTGAAACAGCCACAGCGAGTTGTGAGCCCCACGCAGCGAGGTCCCGAGCCCCACGCAGCGAGGTCCCGAGCCCCACGCAGCGAGTGCTGAGCCCGCACCGAGGTCCTGAGCCCGCACCGAGGTCCTGAGACAGCCACAGCGAGGTCCCGAGCCCCATGCAGCGAGTCCTCGAGCCCGACGCAGCGAGGTCCCAAACCCCACGCAGCGAGTCCTGAGCCCCACGCAGCGAGTCCTGAGCCCCACGCAGCGAGGTCCTGAGACAGCCACAGCGAGGGTCCCGAGCCCCACGCAGCAAGTCCTCGAGCCCAACGCAGCGAGGTCCCGAGCCCCACGCAGCGATGTCCCGAGCCCCATGCAGCGAGTCCTCGAACCCCACGCAGCGAGGTCCCGAGCCCCACGCAGCAAGTCCTGAACCCGACGCAGCGAGATGCTGAGACAGCCACAGCGAGTCCTGAGCCCCACGCAGCGAGTCCTGAGCCCCACGCAGCGAGGTCCTGAGCCCCACGCAGCGAGGTCCTGAGACAGCCACAGCGAGGGTCCCGAGCCCCACGCAGCAAGTCCTCGAGACCAACGCAGCGAGGTCCCGAGCCCCACGCAGCGATGTCCCGAGCCCCATGCAGCGAGTCCTCGAACCCCACGCAGCGAGGTCCCGAGCCCCACGCAGCAAGTCCTGAACCCGACGCAGCGAGATGCTGAGACAGCCACAGCGAGGTCCCGAGCCCCACGCAGCGAGGTCCCGAGCCCCACGCAGCGAGGTCCTGAGACAGCCACAGCGGGGTCCTGAGCCCCACGCAGCGAGGTCCCGAGCCCGCAGCGAGGTCCTGAGACAGCCACAGCGAGGTCGCGAGCCCGACGCAGCGAGGTCCCGAGCCCGACGCAGCGAGGTTATTCATGCAGCTCTCAGTCAGAACGAGGATCGACTTCACTCCTCATCACGTGCCTTGGTTCAGTAACAGGAGTGCAGGCAAACGGTCTCACTCCCAAAGCGTATCATTTTACGCTCGGTGACAAATCATCGCTATATTACGCTTCCAGGCATCAACACGTCCCAATGTTACGAGATTGGAAAAATGAGGAAACATGAGAACCGTTTGGAATGAATCTACACATGTACGTTTTACTTAAATTATGGTTAGGGAAGGTTAGGGCTGGAATACATGGCTGGGACGTGTATGCTGCTGGATCTCATCCATAACTCGGTGCGTAGCATAAGAACGCAGACGGTCACCTTAAGCGTTCCTCAGGAATGCCGCGGGACGTGACAAATCGTCGGGATGTCACGCCTCTGGAGTGAGGACAGACTGTCGCTCTTTTGAATGAAAAGCAAACTGATTGTGGTGTTTCATAGGCATGTCCCTCAGGACCAACTAGCCGCTCTATTTGGCCCTTGCCAGCATCCTGACAATGGGAGCAATCTCCGTGTTTTCCTGGACAGTTCATTTAAGCTGGATAACAAGTGTCCTCAGTAATCTTTTACCAGCTGTGCCAAATCTCTGAAAAACCTATCCATGCTTTTGTGACTTCCACATTAGACTACTGCATTTCCCTTCACTCTGGTCTCCAATCCGTCCACCTTCATAGACTTCAGCTTGTTGCTGCGGCTCGTCTCCTAACTGGAACATTTGCTTCCATTACTCCGGTTCTTGCTGACTTACATCGGCTACCCACCAATATTGTATTGATTTTGCTTACCTTTAATATTATAAATAACATTGCGCCCAGCTATCTCGCCGACCTTCTTAGCTTGTATACTGGTCCCACCTGGAGCCCGGGTCCCACCTGAAGCCCAGGTCCCACCTGAAGCCCGGGGCGATCGTGCTTTTGTCTCAGCTGCACCGAACCTCCAGTCTTCCTGTTACTATTTGTGCCTCAGACTTTATTCAATCTTTCAAAACACGGTTAAAAACGTACCTATTTCATTAGTTTCACTAGTCAGTGCCCTTATTTCGTCTATTTTAACCTTTTTACTGCATTATTTCTTATTCACCCAGATAATATTTTATATTTATGAACCGATCTGTGAAGCGAGGCCCGATATCTATTTTATTTAGCCCGCACTCCTGGTTTAACGAGTGCTGAGTATTAGTACTAGTGCTTGATTTTGTACTCTGTTGATGTTTGATAACAGTGACTTACTGTATTATTGTGACGCACTCCGGGCTACCTTTGGTTTTAAATGTGCTATATAAATAAAACTATTGTATTGTCAAAGGTACAATCAGTGCTGCAACGAGCACGTGTGAATTTACAGAGCGCGAGCAGGAAGTGCAGCCGTTTGCATCCACATACTAACACACCTGACTGCACGGGTGGAGTAGATAACGTCACACTGGTAGCAGCTGTGTGTGGATGCAGTCCAGCTCTACTCAAACCACGTCAGCTGTGTTGCTCTGACCCTGACACGGTCCTCCACGTGTCTGCGTGGATCCAGCACACACCATCACCATCAGATGAGGCCATGTGGGACTTTGGAATAATGTTGTAAATGCATAAAACCTTTGCTCCATATTTCAGTCACAGGTGAAACATGATTGGTGCTGTGTGACCACGTGAACTGGAGGATATGACACACCTCACAGCTGTCACTGTGTCGGGCCCATGAACATGAATAATCATCTTCCTGTGAACTTGTATAATTCTCACTGTGCTCACAGTTGTACTGTCAGTGTGTTCTTTGTGCGCTACCTTCAGGTGTGGCTTCAGGATGAGCGGCCTCCGCTGGTGCAGCGGCCTCCGGGCTGCGGGAAGTGACGACGACATCCTTCTCTTTCAGTCCTACGTGGGATGATGCACATGTGGTTTGCAGGAAGCACGTGTGTGCACAGTGTGTCACAGGACATATACTGTGTGCATATGTGTGTAAATGCAGACGTAGTGGGGCTGCAGTCATGTGAAACACGTGTATGTGTGACAGTTTGATCAAAGGTTTGGGTTTCATTTGCTGACATATTATAGTTCATCTCAAACTGACTAAAAACTCCAATAATGACCTTTGACCTCGAGGTGTGTATATCAAACAAGCATTTCTTTATCCTCAATTTTAACTGGAACCAGCAAAGTTAAAATGTGAACATTAAATAAAAAACTAACAGTTTAGAGCACAGCTCATCAGCAAAGGTCAAAGGTCACGGCTGTTAACCCCAGACGACTCATTAGAAAAAAACATGTAGGTTTAGGTGTGTTTAACCCTGAAAGCCACGCCCATTATTCCTGCACAGCCTGTGGTTAACGTGCTACATGAGGGGTGTCCACCTCCAGGCCTGGAGGGCCGGCGTCCTGCAGGTTTAAATCTGACCCTGGGTCAGCACACCTGATCACATGATTAGTTCATTCCCAGGCCTGTGGAGAACTACAGGACATGATGAGGTCATTTAGCCCTTTGAATCAGCTGTGATGGATCAAGGACACACCTGAACCCTCCAGGCCTGGAGGGCCGGCGTCCCTGCAGGCCTGGAGTTGTACACCTGTGTGCTACATTAATGACGCTGTCAGTGTTTCTCATCCACAGGTGACAAAAACTATCGGTGGGAAACATGTAGTCCTTTTTGAGCACACTTCTAATGTGTCCAGTATGCTTTCCTCACACTGACTTCTTGACCTTTGACCTCTTACAAAGCCACAGACAAGCGTTTGACCCTACAAGGACCCAGACTCTTTATTGACCAACGATAACGTTTGTTACAGTTACACACAAACTTCTCTGAACTCAGGGAAACTTGCATTTTACAGTACGTCACACACAGACACACACAGACACACACACACACGCACACAGACACACACAGACACACACGCACACAGACACACACACACACACATGCGTGACCTGATCCCTGCTCGTCTGTAGAGGACTGATGGCTGATTCTCCTTGTTGCAGACAAACAGATGAACTATGTGAGGTTAACAGCAGCTGTACAGACTAAACTAACTAAACTAAACTGCAGCACAGGACCTGATTGAATAGAAGAAGAAGCAGTGAACGATGTTTGTGGCTCAGCCTTCAGTCCATGAGCAGATACTCAGCATCATGTGACTGTCTGAGCACTACTCTACTTTGCCTTAGTCTTCTTCCTCTTTTCAGACTCTTTGCCTGCCTCCTCCCGTTCTTTCTTTCCCTGCCCCTCCTCCTTTTTCTCAGGCTTCTCGTCTTTTTCCGCTCCTTTCTTTATCCTCTTCTCCCCTCCCTCCTCCTCATCTGTGCCTTTTGCTTTTTCTTTCCGTAGCTTCTCCAGAGCCCTCTCCATCTCTTCTTTCTCCAGCCTGTCCTCCTCCTCCTTCAGCCTCACAGCCACCCTCTCCTTCACCCTGGCTGACATCTCCTTCCTCCCCATCTCGAGCTCCTTCTCCTGCTCCTCTTTGGCTAGGAGCTCTCGGACTTCAGCCAGAGCCAGTTTGGCGAGCTTCCTGGCCTCTATGCGTTCATGGATGATGGCGACCTGCTGCTTTAGAGCCTCTCGGAGCTTCGAGCCCACATTCTTTGGAGAGTCTGGAGTAGATGATAGTCATTAAAAGTCATTACAGGAAGAGGCGTGCTCAGACTCACTCTGTTATCAGAGGTCACCACACAGCAGGCCAGCACGAGCATGGCATTAGGAACATCCGTCTCAGGCAAGCCGCCTCCCATGCTCTCCTCTGAGGAACGAGCAGTATTATATCCTTTGTTAATATTCAGATGAAAGCAGGAACTC
This sequence comes from Neolamprologus multifasciatus, assembly GCF_963576455.1. Lineage (NCBI taxonomy): Eukaryota > Metazoa > Chordata > Actinopteri > Cichliformes > Cichlidae > Neolamprologus > Neolamprologus multifasciatus. Next base: position 36,082,300 of record NC_140456.1, on the reverse strand, counting down.
GAGCAGCTTCTTACAGATGCATTACTACAGGCTGGCTTTGATAATCGAGCACCAACGTATCAACACGTCTGCAGGATTTTAGTTTGTTAATCCAATAAACACATGCTCTAATGACCACAAACAGCTGAGTAGCTCAAACTTCATTGATCAGTCTGACCCACACTGCAACACAGCGCAGCTTCGTGCATGCAGCTGCACATCGATACCTTTCTTAGCTCCTCCCCCAGGTGCACATCCAGGTTTTTCATCTGATGTTACACACAAACAAGATCAAAGTCATGGTGCTGCAATGCTTTTAATTGTAACAGTTTAAGTTGGAACGACAGCGTTTGCACTTTACGGGCCGGTTTGAAACGATCCACAGCTGCTTGAAGCACACCTGACCTCACCTGCCCTGGAATTATGCTAGACATCAAAAGTAGATTCAACTTTATCTCACTTTACTGTGATCAGTACTGAGTGAATTCACAGCCGTGCTATAACAGCAACACTTTCATGTGCAGCACAGGGAAGACGAACAGGTGTAGTGAGGTCTGAATCTGTTCACCTGTGGCATCAGTGTGAGACATGGCGTCTACATGGCGTCTACAGCTCCTGCCTGCAGGCTGACAACAGTGTCCGAAAAGACCGACACAAACATCACAACAACCCCCCAAGTGAGGACAACATAACAAACACTGACGAGATATTAAGGTATGGAGCAAGAGACAACATTAGCAAGCTAAGCTAACCGTAGCCAGTTACAACACTGAGCATGAACCAGTTTATGAACATTAGCTAGTGAGCTCACGTCTACAGACTACAGGACCACCAACCCCTCCCTGCATCCTCTGATGTCTCCTTCCTCAACGAGGAATATATATATATATATATTCTAATTCACGAATAAGAATTAAACTCCACTTTCCTGTCCTGACCTGAGACAGCTGTAGCTCAATTCATCACTGAGTGCAACAAAGCTCAGCTCATATTTATCACTTATGAACTTAACACACAGTGTTTATAATTAACTCAGGTGGGCTAATATATTACTCACTGCTAAGAACATTTCATAATTTATTATTTTTAACTATTCCGCACTTTTATTTTGAAAATCCAGAAACTGTTGAGCTACAAAAAGCACTGGAGGTGTGAGCTGAAGCTCCACATCATGTTGGTGGACACACGGCGATGGTTGCAGGGCAGCAGAGAGCCGAGACCTGCTCTCACGTCTGGGTCACAGACGGGTTTGTGCTTTGACAGCTTTGAGGATGTGAGTCGGTCTCACGTGACAAAGTCTGTCCCCCCGGAGCAGGAAGAGCCTGTTTCATTCATTGTGTTCAGTGCAGGCGCATTAACACAAGTGTGTAACACTTACACACATGCACGAGTCGACACAGCAAATGTGGGTTTCACATCTCGAAGCTTGTGGCTGATATTAGTCGAGCTGCAGATAAACACGTTTGCCTGCATTAGTCACACAAACTGTTACCTACAGCATAAACATGTACACTGTCCCAACAAACGCTTTATTGGTGTCAACTCACAACTGCTGGTCGCTGAAACACTTTTTATTGTGGAGTAAAGGAGGAGGTGGACAGAACGACATGTGACAAGGGCTTAAAGACAAACATGGCCACCTACAGCTGGACAGTTTAACAAACACGTAAGCACCATGTGATGGGTCAGATGTTCTTATTAACATGTAGCCTGGAGGTGGATACATGATGGAGTCGACAACATCCAGTGACCAGCCTCTTATTTCATGCACGTGTCTTTAATAAGTGAAGTGTGGAGGCTTCATGAAGGAGTCCAACCTCTGACTGCATGGAGCTGCACGTTTCATGTTTGACATCTGCACAGATGTGCACCTGTTACACAGCTGGAGTAGCTGCTGGAGGTAGCGCGTCCTTTAGTCCCACTAACCGACAGCGCCAAGTGTGCCAAGTTGGAATTTCCCCGTTTCATCTGGAATATTCCCTCAGCTTGGACTTCCAGCTCGGAGCAGCCTGATCAGCTCCATCTATGACTGTGCTGAAGTGATGCTGTGATGCTAGCAGGGCTCACCTGAAGCTAGCTCACCTGCACCCAGAGGTGTATGAAACCTGACGGGTGTATGAAACCTGACGGGTGTATGAGACCTGATGGGTGTATGCAACGGTACAGAAACGGGTCTTATTGAACATAATCATTAATGAGGTGATGGGTGGTGGCTGCACAGAGAACGAGGGTGTGGCGATATCTGACAGCTACAGCCAGGACGCCACGAAGACGCCGTCAGCAAACGTAGGATGATCAGACTGCGGCTTGAGATCACCTGATTCTTCCTGCACTTCCTCACAGCACTCCCATTAACATGGTGAGCAGGTCCATGACGAGGGGGATTGTTGGTTTAAATTAAACCATGTGAGGGACACTCTGTCCAAGTGCATTCTGTGTAATCTCACGCAGCCATTGGCTGCTGCCAACAGTGCTCTCAGCGTACTCGCCCACTTCTGAAAGTGTTCCTGAGTATCCAGAAAACCAAACGACAGAAAGTTTCTCCTCAGTTTGAACAAGAACTGAGTTTGTCACGGGCAGGCTGCAGACGAGGTTATCCAGCGTGCTGTGCAACATCTCCACCTGACACCACGGCTTCTGCCCTCAGATCACAGATCAATACATTTATCAGGAATCCGAGGCTACTGGTTATGGAGGCCAACAATCACGATCTTCTGCCCCTGATGTCCATCGTCTTTCGCTTGTCGCCTTCCTCGGACCGCTTCCTCGTTCTCATCCTCCTCGTCCTCGTCCTGCACATCCTTTGCTCTTCCCGAGGCAGCGTGTTCACCCTCCTCTTCCTCCAGCGGTTCCAGCGGATTTATCAGTCCGTACAGGAACGTGAAGAACCCGTTTAACCAATCAGAGCCGCCCTCCTCCACTTCTTCTAACCAATCCAGAACCTGGGATTCACCCTGACCATCGCCCTCACTGGACAGGCCTACGCAAATGAGGGGGGGCGGGGAGGATGGAAGGAAAGTTGAGGAGCAAAAGGTGGGAGTGAAGGAGAGAAAGGAAGAGGTGACAAAACTAAGAAAAAGGAGAGCGTGAAACCAAATGAAGGAAACAGATGTGCAGGAGGAAAGAGAGACAACAGGAGAAGGTCAGAGACGTTTGCAGGTTAGACGGGAATCAGACTTCATCAGCAGAGCCAGGCTGTCTGCACACGACTGCAGAACAACACGTCGTCTTTAGACGTGCACGCTTTAAAGATCATGCATGCTCATCGTGTGCAGACAGCCCAGAGCAGGAGAGGGAGCACTGACGCTTCACACTGTTGGAAAGCTTCTCTACTGAAGCAGCTTCAGCTGAGTTGTCACAGTGCTGCATCTCCAACAGCAACACAGTAACCTGAGACAGGTCTACAGGAAGTGATACGAGCTCTGAGCAGAGGTCACGTGGAGGTAGACGAACCTGTGAGGCCCAGGACCGTACACGCCCTGCAGCTGCAGCGATCACCTCACACATCTGTCCAAGTATGAACACGCTATCAAAGCTCGTTCACGCGTGAATATGTTTAAAGTGCGTGTCCTCCTCAGCTGCTAACACTGTTTACATGTGTCCTAATGAGTAGGGATGGGTACCGGTATCCGGTGCCATGATGGCATCGGTTCTGACATAAACGGTAGTAACCAGACTGAAAAGCAGCCACATTTCAGTGCTTTATTTCCCTGAGCTGCGATACACTTTAGATTCCAGCCAATCATTTTACGTTTCCGAGCATAGTAGGCGGGTCCAGGTACGTACGTTCTTTTAGAGCAGAGCTACAGATTAAAAAGGTGAAGCGGTCAAAGTCTGGCTGTACTTCACAGCAAAAGATGCAAACTCAGCAGCTGCAACAAGTGCTTTAAGCTGATACTGTGATACTGTCAAAGGAGGTAACACCTCAAATCTGATGAAACACCTGGCGACGCATAGCGTTTTTTTAAAAGCCGAGAAATGCGCCGTATTTGATAACTTGCTGCGAGACCTCACACCGAGCACATCTACTGCGGGTGTGGTGCCTGTTATCGACCCGGAGTCAGCAACATCCCCCAAAAACCCGAAGAGGAGAGTCCTGGCCCCTAGCCCTGCCAGTGTAGCAGAAATGATGAGGATGATGATGCAGCAGCAGCCGTTCTTCTCTGCGTGAGTAGCTTAATGTTGTTGGTGTGTAATTTACGTTGAGTAGGCTAACCACGTTATTACATTAATGCATGTAAGGTGAACTAGCAAACACCATCATAGCTACATGTGGCTGTCTTCTTGTTTGATGGCAGATACTCCCTTCACCCTGGACAAAAAGGCTAAAATGACCAAAGAAAAAGTGGAAAACAGTTAAACATGAGAGGTTTTTGGACAAAGTTTGTGTTTTTTTCCATTGTTTATGCTGCTTCCAGCCAAGAGTGATACCATATATGCCCCATAGCTGCAGAAAAGGCTAACATTGTTATCTTTTTACAAAAAAACAGCTGAACATGAGAGGTTTTTGGACCAATTTAGTGTTTTTTCCATTGTTTTAGCACCGGTTTGAGCACCGTTTAAGCACCGGCACCGTTTCAAAAGTACCGGTTTGGCACCAGTATCAGATAAAACCTAAACGATACCCATCCCTACTCATGAGAGAGTCTTTAATGCACACAGCAGGGTGAGAACGGGGAAGCCTTTACCACAATCACCTTCATTTAGGGTTAGACCGCATGTAGCCACAAAGGCAACCACAGTTTCAGACACTAGTCTTACATGTATTTGGTGTCCTGGTATCAGATTTCTGCTTTGGTGCAAATGAGCAGATCTACTGTGGATTGAATGTAACCCTTAGGATGAAGAGCCGGGGTCAGGGGTCAGGGGTCAGGTGAAGTCCAATGATCACTGATAACTGATCTGACACAGCAGCTTCTCATTGACCCACCATTAGTCATGTGCCTCATCACATGAGCCAGAGGTTTGGTCGTTACATCCAGAGGCTTTGGGTGAAACCACTGCGAGGCCTTGCCCCATCCTGTCACGTGACCTGCTGAGATCACCTGACCAAGACGTGAGCGAGGGCTGCGGCTGCCGTGCAGTGCAGGCGGTCGCTGCGATAAACCACGACCACGGTCGGTCACAGTGGACACAGATGTTCTCTTTTACTGTCCATCTGTGAACACTGGCATCCTCCGAACAGTGACCTTTGACCTTTAGGTGCACATGTACAGCCGAGTCCTGTCCTGTCGAGGCGGCTCCGTTGCAGAGGTCTGCACTTCACAGCATGCACTGTGTTGTTAGCCTGTGTTTGGGATGAACCGGTGTGTGAGTGGCTGGACTCTCCTGATCTTCTCTGACACACCTGCCACATCAGGACTGACCCTCTTTACTCTGCGTCTGTGCTGATTGGACGAAGGCCCAGCTGGGATAACCACATGTTTTTTAAACGTGTGTGTTTTCTGTCCCTGCCCACAGACACACACCACCACCACGTTCATTACAGTTTCAGAATCCAGTGAACAATCAGAACGTGTCTCAGATTAGAAATGTGGATGGTGGGAAACAGGGGAGATGCTCTAAAGTTAAATATGGGTTATCCCAATGTAGTGACAACAGAACATTATGACTTCCAAAAGACTGGAGCGGGCAGATGAAACACCTCAGCTGCCTCACACAGTGCTGCAGAGACCAGAGCAGCACTAAGACTCGTCCAGTTCGTCTGCTGACATGATGAACATGCTACAATCTCCTTTGAATATGATGCACTAGCTGCTCAGAGACCAAACAAAGAGTCAGATAAGCCTGAACTGTCTGCAGATGATTCGGGGAAACACAGACACATGCTGCCTGTGTCCAAGCACCACAGAAGCTCCTTACAGGAACCTGTTGTTGAGCGAATAACAAACAGTAACTCTTAGATACAAGCTCCTGATTGGCCGAGCAGCTACCTTTCCATGTAGCGAGCTGAGCTTTAGCTTTTGGAGGCAGACGTTCATGTTGGAATAAAAACAAACAGGGACTCTGTGTTCTTGTTTCTAATGAACACGTCGGGCTGTGACTGAGCCATGCAAAAGAAACCCAAACTAGCTTTTGTCTGCTTCACAAACACAAAGCATCACAGCTGGTGAGCAGATGTTGTGATGACAATATTCCTGTTGTTGTTGTGGTGACAGCAAACACAGACAACAGCTGTGAATCGTAGTTGGATCAACTTGCCTAGCAGGACTTTTGCGTCCTCGACATCGAAGTCTCCGTCGCCGTCGGTGTCGTACGCCACCAGTTTACCTACAGCGGCAGCAAACACAGTTAGACACACTCAGACACATCCTCATACGTGTTCATTAAACGTGCTGACTGTAATTACTCTCATTTCATATCATGATACAGAAATGACTTTAAAGGCAAATGTAAAAGTCAAACATGGGTGTAAACATGTTTCCTTTAGAGAATCACTGCTCCTACATGATGCCTGCGTTTATAAGATCATACATGTGCAGCTGGAGACCAGTGTGACCAGTCACACCACTGAGTCCACCGATGTGTCCTTAGTGACCAGGGGACGAGCCTCCAGCCCGTGTGGCAGCCTTGCTGCCTTCACTCCACCTTTCTCTACAGCTGCTTGCTGCACTGCTGTGGGCTCTGAGTGCTACATGCAGCGTGTAACTGTACACAGGTGTCAGTTCAGGTCGACTATAAAGGGCGTGTGTTTGTGCATGTGTGTAGTTTATGTTCTGTGTAGTGCTGCAGCTGTGCCAAACACCACACGGACAAACAGTGTGACAACAGTCATTTTTGTTCACATATGCAGAATATACATTATGAGTTTTACCTTGCAATGCTTCAGACAGGTTAATTTGTAAGCCCTTAGCCTTATCTGCATGCAAAACAAACAAATAATAAAACACACATAATGTAACAAAGTCAAGAGATAAAACACAATCACATTTCATACACACACACAAGAATGGACCATTTATCATTAACGCAGGCGGCTGTGGTCAAAGACAGCACAGGCATGCTGCAGCAGCAGGTCGGCTGTAACAGGACAGCTTCAGCCTTCTGCACGCGTCAACATGCAACAGGCAGAGTCTGCACCTAGCTTTAAGCTAGCTTATATGCTGCTGTGTTAGATGGAACCATTACAAGCTACAGATGTATGCCTTCATTTCATCTGACTGACTTTAATGTGACTGGCTGTTCAAAGTATTTGTTTGTTGAGACAGCAGCAGAGTGAGGCTCAGTACTAATAACTGCTGGTCTGAAAGTAAAGCTCTGATAACGACAGTTAGACTGGTTCTTATTCCAGGTGGAGGTTTGCTTTAGGCGTCGTCTGTGGACACATGACAACAAAAGCCAAACTGGTTACTGCCACACCTTCCCAGGAAGTTCCTCTAGGCGTGTGTGTGTGTGTGTGTGTGTGTGTGTGTGGTACCCACCAAGAACTCCCTGATAGTCGACCAGGTCAAAGTAGACCACAGCTACAGACGTCCAGACGCCCAGCAGGGCCAGCACGATGAACCAGGTGAAGAAGCTGCTGCCGCTGGAGTCGGCCTTCTTCCCGTTCTTGTTAGACGGCTGGCTTTTAGCATCTGGAAAGACACACACGTGATGTCAGGTTCAGCTGTGGCCCTCACATCGCAAACTTCCCCTTTACACACTCAGTACATTTAGAAGTTGAACTACAGGGTGGAGCATTTCTATGGATACAGCGTAATAACATGGGAATGGTTGGTGATATTAAAGTCCTGTTTGTGGCACATTAGTATATGTGAGGGGCAAACTCCTCAAGATGGGTGGTGACCATGGTGGCCATTTAGAAGTCGGCCATCTTGGATACAACTTTTGTTTTTCCAATAGGAAGAGGGTCATGTGACACATCAAACTTATTGATAATGTCACAAGAAAAACAATGGGGTGCTTGGTTTCAATGTAACTTTATTCTTTCATGAGTTATAAGTGTAACTAATGATGAGAGCGAAACAGCAGTGAACACAGTGAGAAGCTTGAAGTCCTCCTGTGTCTTTAAGAAGCCCAACCACACGGCGTGAACACGTGACAACTGTTCAAAGAAATGTTGAGGACAGTCTGAGCTTTGGACACATCCATAAACTGCCCTCATTTTGAAACTCTGAGCATGCTTAATCCCAGGAAACATGCCCCCACAGGATGCCCACACTGGGCGCCGCCCGGCCCCCCACACTGCGGGCCGCTGTGGAGCGTGAACCAGAATGTTACTTAAAAAAAAAAGGGGGGGGGAAAAAAAGCAGATTTTAGCTCCACCCTTATTTCCCGGAGGTCACCACATAGTTGAGGTGTTTTGACACCATGCCCTTTCACCCCTCCCACCACTGTGTGTCCACTCAGAGGAAACAAACAGCAGATCTGATCCTTCAGAGAAAGCTTGTGTGAACAGGCCTGATTCTGCTGTTCTGCAGTAAATCAATAAGATCCAGAGCTCTTCTCTCTTCCTGAGGTTGTGAATCACTCACATTCTCACACCCTCAGATTTCTGACCGTGCATTTTCCACAGCAGTCACATTTCCCTGGTGTAAATAATCTGAAATCATTTGAGGACATTACTGTCCCAGTGCTGTGTGTGTGGTGCTGGGACAGCAGAGTGTAGCCAAGGATCTATTCTTGGAGTGACAAAGACATGCTCGCTGTGACAACATGGTGGCAGAGAGCGAACAGGTGCTAACGTCCGCTACATGCTAGGTCAAACCTCACACACTTCCTCTGCACACCTGAAACATGCAGGTCATCAAACCTGTGCTGTGACATCACATCTTTTCCTCTGCAGACGTTTGTGTGTTTGTGTGTCTGGATTAATCCACACGTGGGCATGAATGCAGCTGGGAGTGTGTATCTAACTCACAGCAGGCAACACAACAGCAAAGGCGTGACTACATGTTAGAAGACACAAGCTCTTCCTCAGTCACACATCTGGATCACAGCATCTTAACACAGCTGGATGTTAAACCTGGACACTGACTGAACCCTCGCTCCTCTAGCAGGTATTAAACACTCAGCCGTCCACACAGGCCATGCTGTTTCGATGCTTTTGATTCGATAGCCTCACCTTGGTTTTCTGCAGCTAGCACTGCTGTAACACCAGGAGCAGACTCCAGGGTCACTGGATCACCCATCTATGGCGTATGGTGGACCAACGGGAGGTTAACTGGCCAAAAAGAAGCGTGCAGCCCAGCGACGGCGAATATCAGCTCAGCCGCTCCCTCTGTGTGGCCCCGCCCCCTCTCTCTCTGTTTACTGGCTTTCTTTCTGTTGCTCATCATGTGTGCCATTCTTCTCTCGGAGACGATATGGCTTCTAGAGGTCACACACAGCTATTAATAGTGCTGTTAAACCAGCTGGCCCTCGCACAGAGAGAGGGGAGGACATTATTTAAAGGCTCCCTGCCTGATATTGTGAACTTTAAAATCCTCCATGTTTACTTTTCAGAGTGCTAACTGGACCTGCACCTCAGTATTCTTACAGCAGCAGTAAAACAAGGTCATGGAAGGATGTCAGAGCAGACAGCTGCAACACGTCGCACACGTAACAAACACGCAACTACATGAACACAGACATTTGTGCCACTGCGTGTAACTGGGAACAAACCACTGCACAAATCACAGGCTTGTTGGTTAAAATGAAACTCCAACCGTCAGCATGGACTCACATCAAACTGCCATGAACTGAACTGGGGGGGTTACGAACGCTACAGATAAACACAGCGTGCATCACCATCAGTCATGGTCATCAGGATGGTTGTTTTTCTTATAAACTGGTTTCAGTTGGTTTGTTCTACTGTAACATGTCCAAATACTAACTGTGCTTTTTATGTCTGACAACTTAAACATTGACAAATTCAAACTATAATGGATCCAAACTTGGTGTGGCCTCCACAACAGTCCCAGTTTCTGCTCCCATGGGCAAGTGAGCCGCTGCCTGAGCTGGAGCAAAGTTAATGAAGCACCGTGTTGTCAGCAGCGTCTATCAGGGAGGGGCTACTCTTGTCAAAGGTTTCAACAATCATCAGGCTGTTGATTAAAAAGCTTCATACGCTGCAGCATATTTGTTTCTCCTCGCTGGGTTAGGGTCTCCTTAAAATCGTCTCCTTATATATGAGATGTTGAACAATGAGGCCCCATCACATCTAAAAGACCTGCTGAGGGGCTTCCAACGATGGCCATCACTGTAGTGCACGCCATGTTTCCTTGTGTCCTATGCTCTTCTCTTTTCTCTGAGCTTTTCCTCTGCTCCCTTTACTTCCCATGTGTTTATACTCGTTAGTAGTTATTAAACTCTCGCACTCTTTCCCATAATGCATGTTTTGACCTGTCTCCCGTAGTCGTCTTCTCCTCACCCACAGCTGGTGGCAGCACATTACAGCCCCTCCCTGAGCCTGCTTCTGCCTGAGCTTTCTCCACTGTTGTCGAATGCTTCTTACAGGGATCGCCTGATAGTTGGAGGATATCCTTACACTACGACGGCCCAGGTCCCTACCACATGGTAAATGAAGTAGATCTTATGTTTAAATGAAAGCCCCATAAAGACTCCTTTATAAACTTTAGTAAATGCACGTTTGTTAAGTTAATGAATATTTGTCTTTAATAATGAAGTCTACCAAAATAAAAGCAGGCATGCTGCATTGTGTCTTTGGAAAACACAGCCCTCTTCCCAGCTGCAAGTTAAGCTACGTCAGCAATTTATCAGATCGTTTCTCCACCCGAGGCAGGAGCAACCCCACATAACTTCACCTAGTGAGCCACAGGTGCCACTCTCACAGCCAACACAGGAAAAACGAGCTTTCACAAAGGCTTTGACACAAATGAAGTCCTGCTAACGTGGTGTTACATAACCGGCCTGTTTGAAGCTTAAAGTTAGTGGATGTACCAGCAATTACACACATAACCTTAGAAATAAGAGCTCGGCAATGTACTGTAATAAGACGCACATGAAAACTGGTTTAGGGCTGAGAAACTGCAAGCAGCCTCAGCAGAATGCAAATCATGAACAAAGAAATCCAGTGATTGTTGTGTTTGGCAAATGTGTTGAAAACTGTCACGACACCGTGTGGTCCTTACCCAGTGAATAGAACAGAACAGAATAGAACAGAGTAGAATAGAACAGGGTAGAACACAGTAGAATAGAACAGAGTAGAATAGAACAGAGTAGAGTAGAACAGAGTAGAATAGAACAGAATAGAACAGAACAGAGTAGAACAGAGTAGAATAGAACAGAACAGAACAGAGTAGAGTAGAACAGAGTAGAATAGAACAGAAAAGAATAGAACAGGACAGAATAGAACAGAACAGGACAGAATAGAACAGAACAGGACAGAATAGAACAGAATAGAATAGAACAGAGTAAAATAGAATAGAACAGAATAGAACAGAACAGGACAGAATAGAATAGAACAGAGTAGAACAGAGTACAATAGAACAGAGTAGAACAGAGTAGAATAGAACAGAGTAGAATAGAATAGAACAGAGTAGAATAGAACAGAGTAGAATAGAACAGAACAGAGTAGAAAAGAACAGAGTAGAACAGAATAGAACATAACAGAATAGAAAAGAGTAGAATAGAAATGAATAGAACAGAACAGAGTAGAATAGAACAGAGTAGAATAGAAGATAACAGAACAGAATAGAACAGAGTAGAACAGAATAGAACAGAGTAGAGTAGAACAGAGTAGAATAGAACAGAACAGAGTAGAATAGAACAGAGTAGAATAGAAATGAATAGAACAGAACAGAACAGTAGAACAGAGTAGAATAGAACAGAGTAGAACACAGTAGAATAGAACAGAGTAGAATAGAACAGAGTAGAGTAGAACAGAGTAGAATAGAACAGAGTAGAATAGAACAGAGTAGAACAGAACAGAGTAGAATAGAACAGAGTAGAATAGAACAGAGTAGAATAGAACAGAATAGAACAGAACAGAATAGAATAGAACAGAATAGAACAGAACAGAGTAGAATAGAACAGAGTAGAATAGAACAGAGTAGAGTAGAACAGAGTAGAATAGAACAGAATAGAATAGAACAGAGTAGAACAGAACAGAATAGAATAGAACAGAATAGAACAGAACAGAGTAGAATAGAACAGAGTAGAATAGAACAGAATAGAACAGAACAGGACAGAATCGAATAGAATAGGACAGAATATAACAGAACAGAACCGAGTAGAATAGAACAGCGTAGAACAGAACAGAATAGAACAGAGTAGAATAGAACAGAGTAGACTAGAACAGAGTAGAATAGAACAGAGTAGAACAGAACAGAATAGAATAGAACAGCGTAGAACAGAACAGAATAGAACAGAGTAGAATAGAACAGAATAGAACAGAGTAGAATAGAACAGAGTAGAACAGAGTAGACTAGAACAGAGTAGAATAGAACAGAACAGAACAGAGTAGAACAGAACAGAATAGAACAGAGTAGAATAGAACAGAACAGAGTAGAATAGAACAGAACAGAATAGAACAGCGTAGAACAGAACAGAATAGAACAGAGTAGAATAGAACAGAACAGAATAGAACAGAGTAGAATAGAACAGAATAGAACAGAACAGAGTAGAATAGAACAGAATAGAATAGAACAGAGTAGAACAGAGTAGAATAGAATAGAACAGAACAGGACAGAACAGAATAGAATAGAACAGGACAGAACAGAATAGAACAGGACAGAATAGAACAGAACAGAATAGAACAGAACAGAGTAGAATAGAACAGAACAGAATAGAACAGCGTAGAACAGAACAGAATAGAACAGAGTAGAATAGAACAGAGTAGAATAGAACAGAACAGAATAGAATAGAACAGAGTAGAACAGAGTAGAATAGAATAGAACAGAACAGGACAGAATAGAATAGAACAGGACAGAATAGAACAGAACAGAATAGAATAGAATAGAACAGGACAGAACAGAATAGAACAGGACAGAATAGAACAGAATAGCCGTTTATTGTCACTGTGTTTTGTTTCTGTAAGAAGCAGGTTCTAATGCTATATTCTGTACTGATACAATTGCACAATAGCATTGCTACAAGCAGCTATGTGGCAACATTGTGAACACAGCGAGTATTTCAGGTTTCCACAGGCATGTTCTCCTCGTTGGAATTATTAAGACTTCCAACACAGGATGAAGGGAATGAGGGCTGATGACAATCCTTAGTCTTACTGACCCAACTGACACTGGATATTTAAACAGTGTGGCAGAGACACACCTCTGTTTGCTCACTTGTAATGTTACTCTGTGATGCTGCCAAAACATGTTCAGTCCATTATGCCCACAAGACGGCAAATGAATAACATGAGACAAAACAACTACATGTTACAAAATAAACATCAGAACATGTAAATAAACAAAGAACTGGCACTGAACGACCTCTGCAGAACAGTTATTATCTGATCCTCAACATCAAACAGGAAACGATCCATAAGCTCACATTCATATGCACGTACGCTACCAGCAGTCTGAGTCCACAGGCCCAGCCTTCGCAGCTACAGCAGCTTCAGTTTCTCTGAAAAGGCTTGAAGTGTGTTGATGGACATCTTAGCCACTCTAACAGAAGCACATCTTTCAGGTCAGATACTAAGTACACGTACAGAAGAACCAGCTCCCACAGTGTCTGGACCTTGAAATGGTAATAATAATCCAGAGAACAGGGTCCACTGATCTAGAACCCAGAGGACCTGTGCTGGCTGATATTAGGCTTGGATGCAGGTGCTTGGCCCACTCTCTGTTCAGCGTTGTGGTAGACCTTAGGCCCTGTGGTGGGCAGAAGGCTGGTGACCACTGGGCACTCAGCATAGGGCTCTGTGACGTGGCCTACTGCTTTGTGGCTGAGCTGCCGCCGTCCCCAACCGCTTCCACTTTGATGTGACAACACCAACAGTTGACTCTGGAATTTCATGAGTGGACTTGTTAGTGTCCTATCACAGCACCACGCTGGGATTCACTGAGAGCGACTCATTACAAATGCAGCCTGCTTGGTTCTATACACCTGTGGCCATGGAAGTGATTGAAACACCTGCATTCAATGAGATGGATGGTGACTAGAACAGTTTGGGCATCTTTACAAATAACAGCAGCTAAATGATCCAGAGAGCCCACTGTCAAAATCTGATTATATGACCACACTTAGAATATTCATTAGCAGCCCTGGTACTCTGCTACACGTGTTACAGAGGATGAAGTATACAATGATAGATTCTCCTCGTGCCCTTCATGCTGTGACAGAAAACAAAGCACAAACTGGACAATCTCACAGGATTACTTGCTGCTTTTAAGTATCCAGTAACATAATTTTACCCCAAAAAGGACTCACAGGAAATCGGAGGCGTATCTATTTGCTGGGATGCTCCACTAGCTCCACATGAAAAGAAAACATCAGAAAGCGTGCAGTAACATACCACTCTGTTGTTGTGTAAACTCCATGTTCATATGAGCACGCACAAACACGCACATGCACAGTGCTGTCCTGCAGAGCTCTGCAGTCTCTGCTCTGCCACATTCTGAACACACTGTTCAGCCCGAGCAGCTCCTCTTATATAAGCTGCTGTGCACGCCTTCAAACTTACCTCGATTCCCTCAAGCTTTGAGTGTGTCCACGCTCATGCACGTCCACATGTGCACACAGCTTTGTGTACTACAGAGGACACTGGAGCTCTGCACAGTCTCTGCAGAGTTCTGATCTTTAGCCTGATCTTTACAGGAACACTTTTTCCTCATCGGGGCACCGTGTTTTCACACACACACGTTTTAAAAGCCACGTCATACGACTGCAGCTGCATGCACTTCCTCAGTGCAGCAGGCTGGCTCAGTTTGTGGCGCCAGCATCTGCAACAGTACGCAGCACATTCCACTGATGGTGGCAGCGACCTATGTGCAGGAACCAACCCCACGCCTGGCTTTGTTGTGACAGATCCCCAGAAAGTCACCAGCATTAGATCAGACTGCTGTCTGTTGAAGCTAGCGTCCAGCTCTTTTGATCACAGGGACAGAGCAAACAAACTAAATGACTTCAGCAACTCTGCAGTTCCAGGTGTCCACAGGTGTCTTTGAAACCTCTCTAAGCACATTTCAACTGGACTGGAAGCCAATGGATATGAAACATTAATGAAAAATTGAGTTTATTTATCATTTAAAGTTAAAGAAAGACGAACTGACTGTTTGTTTTTCTTTGGCTCTTTCTGGTTTCTTTATTAACTTCCATTATATTCGTCTATATCGAGTCTTCAGCTCTTGTTGGTCTTATTTAGGCTGTGAGGGTTGCATTTAGTTTCCTGTCACGTTCCACTTCTGTGTCTGTCCTTCGTCTTCCATGTTTCCCTGTCTTTCCTCCTCTCGCTCCATGTGTAAGATGCCATTCCGATGTCCGTTATGTCTCCCTTCCTGTTTTATTTTGGTAGCACCTCTGTGCCTTCCTCCTGTTCCTCACTGTGCCACAGCTGTGTAACCTCTGGCTTCCTTATGCACCATGTGTCTTTGCATATTAGGAGTCTCTGGCACCCCCACTGTGCTCTTGGTTTTGAACTTATTCTCTGGACATCAGCATAAAATGTTGAGTTAAATTTCTGCATCATGCATTTGGCTCTGCAAAATTAATCACACAGCATATTCAGACGGCTCCAAACCAAAACACGAGACCTGACACAGACGCACAAACGCTGTGCTGTCATGCAAGGTTACACGGAGCCACGGCCGTGCTCAGGGTTGGATTTAGAACAACAACACGCTCAGCAAACGCAAAGGACACAAAACATCACACATCAGCCCCCGAGGAGCCGACGCAGCCATTACCCTTCATCTGAGATGCCAGCCCTTTGGAGGGGAAGCAGCAGCCCTGAGGGGAAGTCAAGAAGGCATGTGACAAGGAAACATAATGAGAAATGGGGAAGTGCACATTTTTCAGCAGAAATGCACCAGACAAAGAGGACGAGATCCAGCATCACACAGCACTTTACGGTTCACTGTCCCCTCTTTAATCTAGAGTCAATATTAAGTGAGCAGCTGTCACTGTTTGATCACATGAGGGAACAAAGTGCACACGTCTCGCAGCCATTGGTTAGCAGTGAAAAGGACCTGCCTGACAGACGGGTGGTTCTGCTCCAGTCTACATGCCAAACACAACTGGGCAAGACACGAACCCCAGTTTCTCTCTGATGCATCTACTGGAGCATGAAAGGCTGTGAAGGGTTGATAAGCGCTTTGTGTGCTCCAGGAGCCCAAACCTCTTTCTTACAGAGCAGGTCATGAATATGGAGGAAGCTGAGGAATCGGAGTGATTTTAACCAGGACATCCTTCCTACACATGTGGAACAAATAAAACAAATGTGTAGGACGGAGTTCTTGCATTTAAGTCAACAGTAAACAGACCGGTTCTGACACATCACGTTTCTGCTCTACTTCACAGCACTGAAAGCACATGATGCGACACGCCTCATTCACCTGGTCATAGTTCTCAGGCTATCATGACTCTTCACAATCTAATGGAGTGAATCACTCTGAATGTGACTGCACTGCGGCCTACAGAGTCGCAGCTGTTTTTCATGCACTGAGGGTCTAAAGATCATGGACATGATCATTTGTGCCATTTCGCATCCTGTATCAGTGATGCTGAAAAAAACACTTCATGCATGTATTATTCTCAACTGTTGTGATTCGTTACCATCAGGTTCTTTTACAAACTCCCTGAAAAACCTTCAGCTGATCCAAAATGCTGCAGCAAGAGTCCTGACAGGGACGAGAAAGAGAGCGCATATTTCTCCTGTTTGGGCTTCCTGTTAAATCCAGAATTCAAAATCCTGCTCCTCACATACAAGGTCTTAAATAATCAGGCCCCATCTTATCTTAATGACCTTGTAGTACCATATCACCCTATTAGAGCACTTCGCTCTCGCTCTGCAGGCCTACTTGTTGTTCCTAGAGTATTTAAAAGTAGAATGGGAGGCAGAGCCTTCAGTTTTCAGGCCCCTCTTCTGTGGAACCAGCTTCCAGTTTGGATTCAGGAGACAGACACTATCTCTACTTTTAAGATTAGGCTTCAAACTTTCCTTTTTGCTAAAGCATATAGTTAGGGCTGGCTCTCTAACTGTGCTGTAAAAGGCTGAGCCTACTGGGGGCTTCCAGTGGTGAACTGAGCATTTAAATTTGTCAAGTTTGATTCAGTTTTGACTTTGTCTCTTTGTCTCTTTGTCTCTTTGTCTCTTTGTCTCTGGACGAGTGGTGACGTCCATGACAGTCCACTGTTTGAACGTGGGATGACATAAGATTGCAGAGACCTGGTAGCAATGCCCTCAGTAAAACTGACTACAACATTAGGAGGTCTGTTGATAGAGGTAACTGTATACTTGGTTAGGCTGAAATGGGACAAACAGGCAGTTTAAAACCAATGGCAGCACAAATCTGTTACAAATCTGTTAAACTGACTTAAATGAAAAACCAGAACTAAATTTGGGATTGCAGTTATTTGTGTTATACACCAGGAGGCAGTGTTTAAGTCGGTGCTAAAACCATGTCACTAATGTTATAAAGGAAATAGTTTACCAAGACAAAAGCACTGACGGACGGAGTATCCACTTTGCAACAACATGTTGACAGCCTGGGCGAAGTGCTAACACGAGGATTAGAGCACATTTGGATTTGTGGTTTGTTGCGTTTCTGCTTCAAACACTGAACATGACCTTAATGCATCTTTCGAAGCTCCAAAGAGACGATATTTCTCTCACTCAACAAGACAAACCCTGGAAAAGCTGCAGATGGAGTCATTAAATCACAAACAGCACTTTACAGAACATTCTAAATCTTTGAAGTTTTGCAAAAAAAATGAATAGTTTGTTCACGATTGTTAAATAAATAGTAATAAAATGTTAGCATTTGTCCAGTGCTTATTCCACACGTGCATTGCCTAGCTCCATCTACTCTTATTAATAGCAGTTTATAAAGAGATCGGTTTATTCGAGCAGCGTTCCACGGCAGCCCTCTGAGCCCACCCCTGGGCTGCAGGGATGTCGAGGGAAGGGTCAGGAAAAGCAGTAACCACCAAACAAAAATGGCTGCTTTTGCAGTTCTTGGGATTCCCCTGCAGGTAAACACCTGAACCTCATGTGTTCACCTAATCACCTTGGAGCTATGCTTGGACTTATCAAAGTACACCCAGGTTTCCCTGTGCTGACAAAGTACCAGCTCTAGTTGCGCTCTGTGAAAAAGACAGAAACATGGAGGTTTTATCTCCAACAATTAGTCCAACTATGAAAATGTTTTGGAGACCAAAAGCACCTGTTCTATTCTGGGCCACAGGTTTTTCTAAACGTCACACTGCCTTTGGATTTACTGCAGCATGCAAAACTCTTCTACACGTCTGCTACATCTACGTGCTGTAAAATAGAGGCAAACGTAGTATTACATGCTTTAATTAAGTGAATTATGCAACATAAGGAAGGATGGAGAGCGTGGGCCGAAACAGGTTAGACATGGAGTGTTTTAACAGTCACCGAGCTTGATGGAAAGAGACATATTACCTCTACGCAGCTGTTACAGATCATATTGAAACGAGGGGGGAAATATGGGATTTTGCACTCAGATTCATTCAGTCATTCTAGGTAGAAAAAAAACACGAGCTGGAGAAAAGTGGGGTAAAACAGCAAGAGTGGAGTGTTAACTAACAATGAACTGAACATTTTTCAGTAATCTGATTACTCCATCTGGGTGAGTTTCCCATGTTTAACATATTTTTCCATATGTTATGTTGGTCTTGTTGATCTGTGCCTAAACAGAGACAGCTCAGTATAAGCCGTTTCAGTGTTTCAGGTCTTCAGCACACTACCCAGATGCTCACCTCCCGCTGTCACCACAGTGGGATCTTTTGCCGTATAGTGTCCTGTGCTAACCTTAACCCTGAATGTGCAAAGGGAGACCTGTAAACGGTGCAAAGGGAGGACAGAGTGTACTCTGCATGTGAGCCTCAGCACATGGGGCCTCCTCGACTCATCACCTCACTCAATCATAAAGTAGTTAAGATGTGACAACGAATATTTCATTTTTTTGCACCTCACGTGTTATTTCCAAAAATAAACAAAAACGTGACTGAAGGAGATTAAACTGCACTGGCTCAGCGACGGGCCTAAAACTACAACAACCATGGAGCGTTTCTATAGGATAGAGAGCCCCGCGAGCCACGTATGAGCCCACCGCGGACACTGACACGTGAGCAGAAAGTGACGGGGATAAAGTGGGGGCGGGTCCCGCGGTCCACACTGACTGGCCCAACAGGCCTACCAACATCACCAACGCAACGCAACGAAGCCTCACGAGAGACGGCTAACGTTATCTGTCGCGTGCGAGGCAATGTTGCCCGGTAATCCCGGGAGCTGGAGTCGCCATGGTGAACCGACCTGAAGGCTGGCTGGAGCGGCCGTGTCAGGCTGACCTGCGCTGCGATAATTAACTATCCGCGCTGGAGGCGGCGCTAACCAACAAAAGCACCGAGGTGTCGCTTAGCCAGCAGTCTCTCGACACCGACACCTGAACGACGGCTAAACCGTCCCCGCGCGGAGCGGTTAGCTAGAATGAAACAACAGCGACAGCCAATCAACTTTCAAAGGCCTGCCAGTGAAAGCTGGCGGCTACATCATCCCAGCTATCGTGACAGAATCAAACCCACCTTTTGGTTTTGGGGTCCCTTTGCTGCCCTTCTTTGAAACCATGGCTGAGTCCTTGGCTGCAGGACCGGAAACGTCCGATTGAAGACGGGAACGACCGGTGCTTGTTGAAAGCGGAGAAAAGAAATCAAAATTTCTGCTCCTATCTGATAAAACTCGCAACCAAAGAAACCCCGCCCGCTTTTCCACTGACGGCTCTCTCTGCCAATGAAAGCCCTGTTACACAAAGATGGGCGGGGTTTGGAAATGTTCTGACCAATGGGTATCGAGAAGCCTTAGGCTTATTCAGCCGTGTGGATAGTCTTATCTTTGCCCCTCCTCCCTCGCTGCTTTGGAACGTGGCAATATGGTAGATCCCTCACTGCGATGTTTACTCCAATCACCATCTAAACATCTAAATGTCAGAAATATGAGGAGAAAACATTTCTCTTAACAACAGCGTAAACATCTGTGGCCTTTAAAATCAGTGTTTACAAGCAAAACAAAGAACAACAGCAGCGATCAGCACATTCAAATAGTTTCTGCTGGATATTTGGTCACATATTACGTTTTAAAATACATGATATTCCATAGTACAGTATAACCAGTGTTCTACGACATGAAGAAACAATTAGTAAACAGTAATACTAACAGTAAATAGCCTAATACTACATTTACTAATGCAATGGTTTCAGTCAGCCAGATGATTTGCTAATAATTTAATTGGCCAGTCTGACCCCGGAGGCAGCAAAGCGATAACTCATTTCTGTTTTTGTCATTTAAATGCACTGAATAACATGACACATTTACATATGCACCTCCTACCACTGCGTGGCGCTAGTGTACCAACTCGTCGTTTGCAAACTGCCAATAATTCAATAACGAAGAAGAAAAGTGAGCCGCTGAGTATCCAGGTGCATCGCTGTTTCTACAGGATGTCACAGGAGATGCAGATGCATCCCTCAGCAAACCATCTCAAATATTTCCTTGTAACATGTGTGTTGTCACTAACATGGCTGGACACAAGCTGCACAGTTATGTGTCAACAGAAATCCTTTGGATTGAGCAGCACTGCCACAGCCACACGGTGGTGCAACATAAATATGCTGTCATAACTCAGGGCGTCGAACGCCAGGCCTCGAGGGCCGGTGTCCTGCAGGGTTTAGACGTGTCCTTGATCCAACACAGATGATTTAAATGGATAAATGACTCCTCATCATGTCGTGAGGTTCTCCAGAGGCCTGGTAATGAGCTAATCATGTGATTCAGGTGTGCTGACCCAGGGTGAGATCTAAACCTGCAGGACACCGGCCCTCGAGTCATATCTGCTGTAGGCTGACGAGTCAGATTTGGACATCTGTGATATCAGTGATTCCTGAAGAAGCCAGTCATGCCCAACGTACGCTTCGACAGGAAATCGATGTCATAGCCTACCCTGTGACCTACGTCGTGACCTGATGTACACCCGAGAATCTGAAGCACACATCGGCTTGATGCAGCCCACAGCTGTTGTGACTGGCCTGTTAAGTACTGTTGATTCATGCTGTGCATTTGTTCCACCCAGTTTTGGATTTAATCAGTGAGAGGAGAACAATCATAACCTCAGCATAAAGAATAATAACGTCAGTTTGAGGATTCAGTAGATTCCTGGGTGACGGTGGTGAAACCATCAAAATTCACTGGAACATACAGAAAAGCAGAAATCCCCAGTAAGAGGTCGCTTCTCATGGGCTCACTCAGCTGTTGCAACAATAAGAAGTGGATAAAAACTGTATGTGCTCCTTTCAAACTTGGAGGTGGTTTTTCTCATTCCCGCTGCTTCACAGTCAGCTGTGAGACAGTCCCTCAGGTCACCACCTGAAGAAGCAAGGTGAAGCACAGCATCCACGAAATGTGGCCCCGAATTTATCCTGTCCATTAAAATGTTGAGGAGCAGCCGTGGTGAAGTCCATGTGTGCCGGTTAGGCAGAATCCCACACTCAAATATAAGAGGGTACGGTGAGCTTCTAGGACCTCCTGTGAGGCTCTCCTGTATCCTGTCACAGAGCCTTCTCAGGGAGGCTGCGTTGGGATTTGCACACAAAATCCTTAAAAGCCCAGAACAGACTTTTTGCCAATCAGCTTCTTTCTCAAACAACAAAACCCAGCAGCGTTTACATTTTCACACCAAATTCACATCATGTTTTATAAGAGATTTTTGGGATTGCATCCAATGATGGCAAATTTGTTTAAGTTCAATTCAATGTTATTTACACAGCACCAAATCACAACAGCAGTCGCCTCAAGGTGCTTTATACTGTCAGGTCGACCCTACAATAATACATACAGAGAAAACCCAACAATCATATGACCCCCTATGAGCAGCACTTTGGCGACAGTGGGAAGGAAAAACTCCCTTTTAACAGGAAGAAACCTCCAGCAGAACCGGGCTCAGGGAGGGGCGGGGCCATCTGCTGTGATTGGTTGGGGTGAGAGAAGGAAGACAGGATAAAGACATGCTGTGGAAGAGAGACAGAGGTTAATAACAGGTATGATTCAATACAGAGAGGTCTGTTAACACATAGTGAGTGAAGAAGAAACACCCAGTGCATCATGGGAATCCCCAGCAGCCTACGTCTATTGCAGCATAACTAAGGGAGGATTCAGGGTCACCTGGTCCAGCCCTAACTATATGCTTTAGCAAAAAGGAAAGTTTGAAGCCTAATCTTAAAAGTAGAGATAGTGTCTGTCTCCTGAATCCAAACTGGAAGCTGGTTCCACAGAAGAGGGGCCTGAAAACTGAAGGCTCTGCCTCCCATTCTACTTTTAAATACTCTAGGAACAACAAGTAGGCCTGCAGAGCGAGAGCGAAGTGCTCTAATAGGGTGATATGGTACCACAAGGTCATTAAGATAAGATGGGGCCTGATTATTTAAGACCTTGTATGTGAGGAGCAGGATTTTGAATTCTGGATTTAACAGGAAGCCAAAACAGGAGAAATCTGTCTTTTATAAAATCTCGATATTATCAAAAAATGAAGATTTGTCAGCGTCTTCAGGTTCTTGAGTTACTCTGGTTTCAGGAAAGACAAACATGATAAGTGACAATAATTGTTGCTTGCACCCACAGTGGAACAATCTGAAGTACAGCAGGTGAGTAAATCTATTTCTATATATGCTATTGACATGAAATCATTTTCAGTTAGCTGCACGATTGTTTTCCAGTTACTGGTAGATTCCAGCCGGTGCCTTTTTGTATGCTCAATACTTTTCCTTGTGTCATTTCTCACTATTGCACATAACTTCACTTATGGACATCTGTGGTTTGACATCCAGTGAGAAGTTTTTTAATTAAAACAATGTTTTTCTTTTTTAGGTGTAGCTCTCTTACGCCCCCTGCTGGCAGCACAGAGACACTGTTCTAGGATGACCTGGACTTCCATGACCCACACACACACATGTGTAACATACACAGAAAGATTCTCGGTCTGACCAACTGTCTCAGCTGTGGGCAAACAGATGACAGTCAATAAAGTTCTAAAAGGTAATTTATTGACACAACAATCAAAAGAGAAAAGATAAAACAGTCCAGTGTCGCATTTGCAGATCAAGTAAAAAACACACCGTCCCAAGGCCAGAGCCAGCTATGCTACAACACCAGTTGCACTCCACATGTTGACTTCAACGGTTGTCCTCGGAGAACCACCACCCTGTAAGCCAGTGGTCACTCCAGCCTGTGCAACTCCGCTGCCTTTAGGCTGTGGCCTGCACAGAGAGACAAAATAACACAGCAGTGTTTGTAGTGAGGGCTACAAGTAGACTAGTGTATCAGTGCAATCAACCTGCCTCTAATTAGTCCAACCCCAGTATGTCCAATAATACAGGTAGGTATCCTCAATAAGGAGACACTGCCCCCCAGTGGACGATCTGATTGACATTTATTTTACATGTTTAATCTGCACTCACAGCTCTACTGGAGCGAGCATGAGCACACTGTCTTCTTTTAAAGATGTGCACACAGGCTCACACAGTTCTCACTAAACCAGTCGGTTCTGCAGATTTCCTCCCAGAAGAATCTGATTTACACTGTCAGTGAAATCAGAAACAACCAGTGCCAACGACAGTCGTGATGTGAGCTTCACTGTGATGAGCTGACTATATGTAGAGTCCACAAGATTGGAATAAAAGCTAAAAGAAACGAACACGATGCACCGACTGAAAACACAGAGCTCGGTGTCGTCACAGCATCCTGTAGTTTTTAGACTCTAAACGTAATAAAAATTACACTGCGTTAAGTTACAACGATGAACTTGCTCTGAGTGTGTCGTAACTAGTCTCCACAGTGTGGGCTGAGCCAGATAAAAACGTTCGTGCAGCCTCTTACATTTGTTTCCAAAGTTAATAAGTTTTCATTTAGAAGCTAAAATGAGATATGTGTGGTTTTCAAAATAAAAGCCCCAGGTTTTATGCATAAAAGTATGAAAGCCATAAAAATGAAATATACTGACTTTCAAAATAAAACTGCAATGGATCTTTAAAAGAATACATCTACCCTCAAAAACAAAGTTTATTATGTGTTTTTAATAACACTATTGTATTATTAGCAGCCTGCGAGTCTGACTGGAGCTGTAGGTGAGGCGACTCGCACACAGAGAGCGCGAGAGCCTTTGTACCACATTGGAAAGTTAAATATGTGGAGAAGAGGGCAGTGGGAGCACAGCAGCATGTGGCCGTGACCATCAGCACACAGAAGGACACACAGAAGGACAGACAGGAGGACACACAGAAGGACACACAGGACACAGGAACCCTCGACCTTCTTGAATGTTCTTAAACAGCTGGTTAGCAGCAGCTGTCCAGGTGTCTCCAGTCCTGGTGCCTGAATGTTTCCTTGTTACTATTCCAGGAAGCTGCTTAGAGAAAAGTTGCCTAATAGAGTTCAGAGTTCAGTGTTGAAGAAAAATACCAAATATTGACTCTCAGGCTCGTCATAATTGTGCAAACACTGATTTGCCTTATGTGCTGTATTTCCACGTATGTTTGCACATAAAAGCAGCTGTTTGCCACGCTGCTGTGCTGCTGTGCTGCTGTGGACGTGACAGCAGCACATGTGAAACACACAAATGCATCTGAAACTCACCATGGAAGGTTTACTCTGCTGAGCAGGTTCAGATGAAACCCTGCATGTCGCTCTGTGACGGGTCGATGACGAGCTCTTTGGGTGTGCACAGCTATGTTTCATCTGCATTTACTGTGGGTGGTGTAATAACTACACATTATTGCAAGACCACCTTAAAACAAAGTTAGTCGTTGGACTTCGTTAAGCTGGAAATATTACTTTAACTTTAGCCCCCAATAAACTACAACCTCCTGCCAACAGATAAGGACAGATAAGGAGGTCTGGGATTCATCCCAACAACAAGCTTTAGATCAACGATGTGACAAAGAGCTGTAGATCACTCCTGATTCTCACTATTGATTGGCTGCTAACATTTGGGTTTGTAGTGTTGGAGAGAACACGATGTTCCCTGAACTCTGCAGACGCTGATATGCATGCTGACTGAATGCTGACTGAATGCTGACCAAAGGTCTGTGGTACGAGCACGCAGGGACACACACAGGACGACACACACATCTCATTTTTATATCAAAACAAAGAACTTCATAGTAACTCCTGTCTGTAGGTCACCACACGACCAACTGTTGATGGGATTTAAGCCTCAGTCTGACTGAAACGCTGTGGCAGGATCTTTAAGAGCCACGTGGAAGAAAACGTTCACAAATATCAACGAACCGAAGCCAAAGAAGACTCGACCCAAACCCCCCACAGCGATGCGACACTCATAACGTCACACAGAGAACAGTAACTTCAAGTTATTGGTGCTGAAGTCAAATCAGTCTGGACTCAGTGTCAACGCTCAGCTGGTATCTGCCTGCAGAGTAAAAGCCTTCATCACATATTTAAAGCTCAGGATAATCTGACTGCAGCATCACTCTGTGGCCTGGATGGGCTTCATTTTATTAGTGTTCAAACATCCATTTCCCTGATGTGAGTTCATCGTTTGATCAACTATCAGATGGATTTGATCCTGACACAGAAAACCTCAAAGACTTTAATGAGTCTAAAGAACACTTTCAATGATATTTGGACTCATTTATATTTTTACAAATCTGCATCGTTTACTTGTCAGAACATGTGGCGTACAATCAGTGCTACAAATATTAAAGGTTTTGAGCCAAGCATATTACAAACTGTGGATTTTATATATATTTTGCCTACAAGACCGAGAGAGGGAGGCTCGTCCCCTCTGAAGTTTGGTCCAGTGTCCACAGTCTGACAGCCTCTGTTAGTCTGATGACCACAGAGTCGTTCCTGCAAACAGTGAAACCTTCACACAGAAGCACTGAGGCACAAACCAAACGTACATAATATGTCATTGATCAGAGAAGGTCATTAAATGTGCTCCAACACAGGGCTGTCGACATGCAGCTCACAGACCCCTGATGAAGAAAACGCTGCTGTGACAAAGAGCGCTTTCAAAAATAGAAGTGTTACCATTTATTTTCATCCATCAACAAAATGCAGTGAATGAACAAAAGAGTCACATCCATGTTGGTGGGAGCGCCCTCTGCCTTCTTCTAGGTCCACGTGCACAGTTTGAAGGACCTGGTAGGTTGATCCAAACATCTTCCTCACATCCTTCATCCCAGACACTCCGTGATGATCCTCTGTGGGGGCCACACCATCACTTCAGTCCTTCTGGTTCTTCTTTACACTGAAGATTGGCTCGTTGTCCTTCTGCAGAACACATTTGGGGCCAGTAAAGTTCTTTGTTTACAGCTGCCTGACACCTTTGCACACTCGTATATCTGAGCCATTAATACCTGACAGATGAAGTTATCTAGAAGGTAACAAATGACATGAACATGTTGGGGATGTTGAGTAAGGCTGAGCTGGCAGCTTTCTTTAAATCTTACTAGACTCTAGATGAGCGAGTTGATGTGCCTTTGTTATAAAGCACCGAGACCAAAGCCGTCTACACCAGCGGTCTCCAACCTTTGTTGCTCCACAGACCGGTTTATGCCCGACAATATTTTCACGGACCGGCCTTTAAGGTGTCGCGGATAAATACAACAAAATAAAACTAGTACCGGTACCGAAAAAAAGAAAATTTATTCATAACACACGTGAAAAGACCCAGGAAAACCGAGTAAACGATAAAAACGATAACAAAATAACGATGAAAACCGATAAAAACCCTGAAAACTATACATTTCACACCTGAGCCTCAACTGTCGCGGCCCGGTACCAAACGACTCACGGACCGGTCCGATGCCGGGGGTTGGGGACCGCTGGTCTACACAACATCCAGCATTTATCCATGTATGCAGTGTGACTGCCACAGGTTTTGTTGCCCTAGTTTTACGCCTCCCACAACAACAGTGGAGCTTTTTATTGCAGGAACCTTTGACTAAATATGAAAACAGCGTGACTCATCGTTTACAGTGATGGTCCTGGAGCAGCATTGATATGACGATGAAGTTACAACACAGCACTATTCCCAGATCAAGCTCCTAAATGTTTGAAACTGAGTGAAACAATAAGCACTCACTATAAAGCCTCAGTGATTGGGCCCACATCAGCTCTGTGGGGATTTGTTCCTGTTGGAAGGTTTAAAACTGAAACACAACGATCAGCTGATTATAGCTGAGGCTAAATAAATAAATAACTACTTATAACATAATGTGAGTAATGTAACAAATAAAAATGATAACAGAAACAAAATCAGCAGATCAAAATATGATTTTAAAATCATGACATAATAATATTGTTGTCAAAAATTCCAGATTGGTGGTAAACATGAAACAGCACAGGCATTAAGGATCTCGTCTTCAGCTCTCTCACTTCAGCCAACTCCCACAACGAGCACTGCAGAGACCTTAGACATGTGTACAAACACACCACATACACGCGAGTCCGCCACCCAAACGTCCAATCATCATCTTTCACAGAGTCCCGCCTTCCTCTGTGAACGGTCATCAGGGGTCGTTGTGACGTCACCCGTTGGGTGGGCAGCAATCTGCTGCAGCAGGTCCTCTGATTGAAGCAGGTGATTGGTCCAGCCTTGACACACGTGTGTTATTCCAGGCCCATGACCTCCATATTCTGGAGGCAGGACGTGTGATGAGAAGAAGCCACTTAAAGAATCTTGGAAATCAGAACCGTGCATATGGATCTACAACAAAGAGGGTGAAAGGATGTTTAAATCCACAGTTATCTGTTATCTTCAGCATAACCAGCACGTGAGGTAGCGCGGGTACTGACCCTCTGCTTGATTTTATCAGGCAAGAAGGGACGAAGCATAGCAAAGACCGGACGGAAGAACATCGGCTCATTGACCAGGTGGATTCCTCTGACCTTCAGTGGGAAAGAGTCCTGAACATACACACAAACAAGCATCAAAGCATATTTAACAAATAAAAATACAGAAAACTCTGCACATCAAAGTTCTACCTCTGAACTTCCAGCCGGTCCCTTAGGAGCAAGGTTAGGACTGAGTTACAAATCAGCAGTTTTAGGAGCTATAAGATGCTACCTTTCACAGGAAGTCTTACAAGCATTTGGCCTTCAGTTTAAGGTTTTTAAGGACATTTCTATAGAAAAGGGTCGCTGTGAAAAACTGTCTTGAGTCACCTTTTTTACATTTTGCCAGGAAAAGGAGAAATAGGTGCAGCCGTTTCCTCACAGATCTGCACACACGCAAATATCAGGCAAAAACAGAGTTTGCTCAATTCTAACAGGCTGGAAAGTCAAAGTTGGCACGACCACCTTGAATTGTCAACACAACATGAACTCTCGGGCAGCTTTCTTGTGATTTAGCAGTCAGGAATAACTCTACAGGCTCCTTGAATTCTGAATCTCCATTGTCTCCACTCTACCTCAGTCATTGTGAGGTCTGGGTTCTGGGGAGGCCAGTCCAGGACCGGTCATTGTGTCTGTTTCTACCCAGGAACGCTTGCTTGGTATCATCATCATCATCATCATCCTGCTGAAACAGTTGCAAATGAGACACTTTCCAGGTGGAAACATCTGACAGTAGCTGTCCAGATTCACTCACAACAACAGTTTTGACAGGATGCCCAACACCACTGGCTGAAGTACAGTCCCAAACCCTGACAGACCCTCCAGCGTGTTTTACTCAGTATCTCCTGTTTAATCCAAACACTTCACATGTGGCTTCATCTCCATAAGCACTGTTGCTCCTGAGTTTCATATCAGTTCTTGTGTAATTTGGCATAAGTCAGCGTTTTCTCTTCCTCGAGGACGGCTTGTTGACCGCCACACTGTCACTGGGACCAGTTGTGATGAGGCTTCAGCAAACAGTAGATGGTCCAGATGCGTCTCTCAGGCACTGTGTCCGGTCTTTAATGCTGAGGCAGGTTTTTTAGGCAGCCACGTGTCCAGTAAAGCTACAGATATGACAGCAACACATGCTGATGAGCTGCAAACTCGATACAATGTAGCAGCTTGCTGAGGCAGCTGGCCCACTCTCCATGGCAACGATACCTGGGCTGGAACTAAAGGGGGCGTGGCATGTAGCAGGCCATTTGAAGGCTTTTGTAACAATTTTGAAAGAATACAAAATCTTATGTTAACAAAACTATTAATATTTAACAGCTCATTCAGTCCCAACAGGCCAGAACACTGAATTAATATTAACATGACAGTCTGCAAGAAGTGAGGGGTGACTCAAGACTTTTGCACAGTGACCCTGGGCTTCTGGTCATAGAAGGAAAGGAAAACACATCCGGTTCAGTGTGGTGCAGAGTTTTGGTAAACATATTCATAATAACACACATGTTCTGTTGTTAAAGAACAAACGATGGGTCGTCATCTGCACAGCTCGATCTCAGTCCTACCGAAAGCACGGACGAAATCTTTCTGGCAAGCGAAGGGTTAATCTGCAGGGCGTGACTCAAACTCCACCCCGCGAGGTCAAATATGGCCTTCACACCCTGCCTTTGTGTCTCGTTCTCCCTTGAGATGATCTCGGATGTCATCAGGCTGACTCTGAATACCTGGAAGGCTGACCAGTCTTTCGGGTTCCACTGCCCTGCAAGCAAGCAGACATTACTCTACACGAATACAACATTTAAGAAGAAGGAGCACAGAGTCATCCTGTGGAGCACAGTTAATATGCTAATCTCTGAATCGGTGTCATTTATACATCATGAACTAGCAAAACCACTTTTCAAAACACACCAATGTTTGCCATTAAAATCTTGCTTAAAAGTCCTGGAACTGTGCCGTCATCGCGGTCAGAGACGATAAAACGAGTCCTCGCTAATAAATAAGAGCCAATAAACCGTTTTTGGACACGTGCACAGTAGAAGTTTCAGCGTATGTCTCTGCTCGTTATCGTAGCAGCGTTGAAACGCTCGTGAACTTCTACTCTGCACATTTGGTCATGTTTCCTTTTTGCATTGTTCCTGTTTAGAATCGTGTGTGAAGGACGTTTGATTATTTGAAGCTTTTGTACGTTTGAAAGAGAAGGAGAAGAGTTCATCTCCTCCCAGCACACTGCCTTCACTGTCAGTATGTTTAACATGCTGAGAAACAAGTTTGAGAGTAGGTTCATCTGTGGCCTCATGATGGAGCAGAGCTTCTGTCGTATGGTGACAGTACTGAGTGAGTTTTGTTGACTCAAAGAGAACGACCAGCATTAAACAGCATCTTAGTTTTATTTGTGTAACCCCATAAAACTAGATAACAGTTTAAGATCAGCTTCTTTTAAAAGCTGTTAAATCACTGAAGAAACAGACAGGGAGGCTTTGCCTGCTATCGTAGCTCATGTTGATGTCATTGGGGCTGCTCCTAGCGGCCCTTTCACTAATCCATCCACACACATACTGACCAATCCTGTAGATGAGCACCCTGCTGCCCGTGCCGTCTCGCTGCGGGAGCACAGCGTGGTACGACGTGTTGAGGAGGCCGAGCACCGAGGAAGGAGACAGACAGCTGCTGATCTCAGGACTTTCCCTTCGCCACCGCTGGTAGTTGAGCAAGAGCTGTACAGGACACATCACAGAGGGACTCATTCTTTACGTCCCTCGCTCACAGTCACACCTTTTCACATGTAAGTGCTCTCTATCCACACATCATACTCTGATGGATGCATGAGAGCAACTCTGGGCTAATATCTTGTCCAGGGATACTGCAGCAGACGGGGATCGAACCACCACACCACCTCCTGAGCCCCCCCGGGGACATTAGGGAGTTCCTAGGACTCTATGAACATGGTTCAAACACGTAGTTAAAAGATTAATACTTCATCATTGCATGCAAATAAAAAACAACCACACAACAAAATGAAGACCGCTGCATTCGGTGTTTGCTGTGAGCGTGCAGGGCAGAGCCAACAGCCAGATTACCAGTGTGATGGAGTCTTTTCCAGTTATGGTAAGTAAAGGTGGAACTAGGCTGGCAGCCTGTCACAGACTGACAGCTATCAGTCATTTTAGGTTTGCTAATAAAGTGCATGGAAGTGGGAGGACAACCACACAGGAACATGCAAACTTTGCACAGAGAAGCCAGAGCCGATCGTTAGATGACCATGACCTCCATGAGTCAGCACTGATAGGCTCGCACCAACAGTCAATAAGACATTTATGACCCGGCTGTTTATCTGAAAGGCAAATTCAAAGAAGTGTTTATGTGATAAAAGTCAGATTGACTGAACGAGCTTTGACCCACGTGGCTGAGAGCCTGAAGTTACTCAACAAAGTAAACGCTGTTTTTAAACTGCACTGATTCATTTAATGTGCTCATGAAGAACAACGGCGCTTTTAACGTGACAACCAGCGACCACAGCTCTGCAGCTACTCTGAAACCAGCAGACCTTCTTACATTTGTTCAGGGAGCAAAAGCCAAAGAGGACACGGGACACCTGAGAGGGACCAGCCCACAGGAGCTGCGTCTGCTGCGATGTTACAAACACACTGCTGCGATGTTACAAACACACTGCTGCGATGTTTGTAACATCACAGCAGACATAACTTAGTCAGACACTAAGAGAATAATCAGGCGAGCACAGGCGACAGTCAGGTGACAGAGACAAACGCTCATTTTACTGCTCATGTTGTCAAAGCAGGAACAAACGCAGGGCTGAAATGATCATTTGAACCAACCCAGCAGAAGATTAGCTTTCTGTTATCACAGGCGATCATTGTGTGGACCAACACCTGCAAACAGCAGCAAACAAAACCACTTTAGTTTTACCGTTGGATAGACTAACACAGAACAAGGCTACATGAACATGCAGTTTGGTGAGAACAGTCCCAACACTCCACATTAAGTGATTTGTAATTTTAACTGTGAGCGTGGACGACTAACAGCTCTCCACGAGCCCAGCTCAACGTGGGTGAATGATGATGATGATGGTCAGCACGACCAAACTTCTTCCTCACTGGTTTCTGTGAGCTCTCCTGAACTTCAGCGTGTTTCCCCTGACTCTCGGTGACTTACCTTGAGAGAGAGCTCCGTGTTGAAGTCTCTTGCCCGCAGAAACCTGAGGAGAAAGCCGCTGGATAAGCTCCCGACCGCGGACAGCTCGCCGGCCCGCAGCGCTCCCCGCCTCAGGCGGCTGATGTACGGCCTGAGCTGCTCCGAGTCGTCCGGCAGATCGCTGAGCTGAGGTCCGTTCATGCTGCCCTCAGGTCCGCTTACATGTCACTGCTGGAGCAGCCTTCAGCCAAAGACAGGGGAGGAGCCAGCTGTGACGAGCAGCTGGACTTTGAGCGCTTTGCTCATTGAGACACTGATGTTGGTATCGATCCCAACACAAGAGCTACAGGAGCAGTGACACCGATACTTTGTGTGGATATCATTTAAATCTCTCAACAGTTATTTTGCAACTCCCTGTGACTAGGCTGACCTGGGTTTGTATTAGAGATGGACCGATCCGATGTTACGTATCGGTATCGGTCCGATACTGACCTAAATTACTGGATCGGATATCGGAGAGAAATAAAAAATGTAATCCGATCCATTAAATATCAAAAAAGCACCTCAAAAAACTTGCGACATGGCGTAACTCGCCTCATAACCGTAGCATGTCGGAGCAGTGTGGTCACGTGATAGAGCGGCTGTGTGTATTTGTAGCCTCAAACCAGCATTTCATCTCTGAGGAAGTTTTCCCAGAGAGAAGTAAAGCAAGTGTGTAAGTTCATCTCTGAATGTTTGTAAAACATTCCCACGTTAAGCTTAACAACAGATATATGGAGCACTGCCTCTCTCTCTCTCTCTCTCTCTCTCTCTCTCTCTCTCCTGCTTCAATCATAAACTGATCAATGATCAGCTGATGTCTCTCTTGTTTGTTTTTGTCTCACTTCTCACCAGAAAGAGGAAACCAGCGGCTGAACAACAGCAGCACGTTTAAGCTTGATCAGCTGTTGTTAGAATTGATTTAATATTATTTCTACACCAGGATCTTTTTCTACAGCTGACGTAACTGTGCAGGGGCGGATCTAGCAAAGTTTAGCCAGGGGGGCCGATAGGGCATGAACAGGGAAAAGGGGGCACAAAGACATACTTTTCTTTCTTATTCTCATTTAAAATGTCGAGTTTTTAATAAATAATTATCTGACTCTTACACCCAAAGTTTTAATCTGATGTAAAATATATAGAAGTCCATTACTGTATATAGTAACTGTTAAGTCTAATATACCCTAGTAAGCTATAGTACTTTTTCCTTTGTGAACCATCTGTGCAGTCTGCAGTTCTGTTGAAGAAAGATGTTGAATCTATTTAATTATTCTGGAAAAATAATTTATTTCTGTGCATTTTTTCCCCCTGCATCAAATTAAATTTGATTACATCGATTAAGCATCATGAGGTGGGGGGTGTTTTTTTTTTTTGCTGGGAGTTTGCAACCCTATTAGTTAGGTTGCTTAATATTTCTGCTAAGTACTCTTTAAAATACCAGAATAGGGAGGATGGAGCAGGTTTAAGTTTATTAGATTGATCAGTTTTGCTGAACTATGAAATATTTTGGGTGCAGTGTATTTTTTACATACAGGTATAACAGAAAAGCTTTAGTGTTGTTATTTATTTAAGCTTGAGTATAAATTTATACAAAATGCAGCAAGATATTAAAAAAAACAGTTTTATTGATTAAAAAACACTATATCGGATTCATATCGGTATCGGCAGATATCCAAATTTATGATATCGGTATCGGACATAAAAAAGTGGTATCGTGCCATCTCTAGTTTGTATTGGAGACTGTACAGTCATCCCACATTTTGATTCATATTATGAATATTCAAATATCAATACGCTTTTTTAGAGTCTGTCATTTATCCAGTGGCTGTGATGAAAACAGAGAAAGCTGCCATCATGGGTTAAGTCCAGGTGTCATGAGCCGTGTCTGCCATCCATCTATGCAGTTACTTCAACTCATTCGACCGATTCAGGCCTTATTCCAGGTGAATGTCGGGATGTACAGACCATCAGCCTGTGGCAATCAGCTGATTCTTAGTAACCTTGCTAACCCTGCATCATCTTACCTTTAAACTCTAGGGCTGGGCCCAAATTTGGCTCTTTTCACTTTATGCGGTCTTCCCAGCATTTATCAATCTTCAGCCAGCCATATGACCCTTTCAGGGCTGAAAATCACCTTTGACCCACGAGAGCCCAGACTGTCAGGAAAACTATGGTAGAGTTAATGTTGAAACTTTAACAGGGTGTGGGTTCATATGGGTCAAACTACTGAAATCTGTAACCACATCAATAAAACACCAATAGTGACGTTTCTCTGAGCGTTCTTGTTTTGGGAGAAAATGACAACACCTCCCCCTGCTGGATAAAAACCTTTACTGCAGGAGCACATTTGTAATATGAACCACCCTAAAGCCTCTGTGTATCCTCGATGGGCAAAACTACAATAGTAGTACTCTGTGAAACAACCAGTAAATAAAAGTAGAGAGAATGTGATCAAAATAAAAGATTAAAATGAACATAAACACATGAAACATGGAACAAAGTGAACTGAAAGAATAAAAGATCATTTTGATGTTACTGAAGATTTATTTTTTCACTCATTTACTCAGATGTTGTTCATATATAAATGTATTTACAGAAAAATAAAGTGTCTTTACTTTCCTAATAACAAACATGGCATTTCTAACAAAGCTTAAACCTATATATCTGTATATACACCTTATTGAATTCATATTCAGTAGTTTGGACGTTTGTATTTGACCACTATCTATTTGTTTAGACGTGCTAGCTAGCTCTGGCAGTGTCACTAATTAAACTAAATACAGGGAACAGCTTGTGATTATTATTACTACTATTACTATAATCATTGGTAGTAGTATTTCATAATAATTTTGACTGCTATATCAAAAGTATTTCTCGTTCTGTCATTATCTTTCCCCCACATTAGAAAAGAACACACTCATGATATTCAGCGATGGAGCTGTTTTGATCCTCTTCTTTAGCTTTGCTATAGCTGCCCGTGTGTTTTTACCCTGGATGTCTAAGTATTGGGTGGACATATCATTACAGCCTGAAACTGTCGGGGGCATTTGCACTTCATCCACTGTCCATTTGACAGTTCTTTATTGTTCTTTATAAATCCTGTAATATTAACTATCAATACAGCAGGCAAAATAAGTTTTGAACAAGTCACCAACTTTCAAAGCAAATATATTTCCAAAGGTGCTATTGATGGGAAATTTTCACCACGTGTCAGTAACAACCCATCCAATCCACACATGAAAATCCCAAATCACAGGCAAGTACATTTAAAGTTTGCTGAACAACGTTTAGACAAGCCAGTGGAACACTGGGAGAGTAGAGTCACATGAGACCAAAACTGACCTCTGGATGCCAGAATACACCCATGTTTGGAGGTGAACGGCACTGCACCCCAAAAACACCAAACCAACAGGTGGGAACATCGTGACGTGGGGCTGTTTTTAGCATACAGCAGTGTGATTCAGATCATTAAAGGATGAGTGGAAAAACGTCCTGAGAGTCTTGATAAAAACCTGCAGCCACCTATCAGGATGATGAAGATGAAACGAGGGGACAGTGATGCCAAACACAGCCAACAAACTCGGTTAGTTTCAGACAAACAAACCAAAGCTGCTAGAAGAACCTTCTGGACTGTGGAAGCATGGGTAAAATCACACCTGTCACTGTGACTAGTTTCTGCATACAGCAGGCGTATTGAAGCCAACAATCGCTTTTGTACGACGTATTGAATCCATTTCAGTAAACATGTTCATTCCCTCCATGAATCGCTACCTTATTGTGGTGGAGGGGTTTGTGTGTTCCAGGGATCCCAGGGCTATGTTGTCTGGGGGCTTCTGCCCCCTGTCAGGGTCTCCCATGGCAAATTGGTCCTAGTGAGGGACCAGACAAAGACCCCTATGAGTAGGACACCAAGGGAACAGTTCACCCTGCCCAGGATAGGGTTACCGGGGCCCCGCCCATGAGCCAGGTCTGGGGAGAGTCCCCGAGGGCAAGCGTCTGGGGGCCGGACCTTAGTCCATGGAGGAATAGCCCGAAAAAGGGGACATGGGTCTCCTGCAGGCCCACCACCCACAGGAGGCGCTATAGTGGTTGGGTGCATTGTGTGCCGAGCAGCGGCCAGGAACAGAGGCCCTGGCAGACCAAACCCCGGCTACCAAGACAGCAATTGGGACATGAAATTTCACCTCACTTTTGGGGAAGGAGCCTGAGTTAGTGCTTGAGGTTGAGAGGCACCGGCTAGAAAACGTCGGGCTCACCTCAGTGCTTGGGTTGGGGAACGGGTCCTTGCTGTCATTTGCGCTTATGCGCCGAGTGGCACCTCAGAGTACCCAGCCTTCTTGGAGTCCCTGGGCGAGGTGCTGGAAGGTGCTCCACCTGGGGACTCTGTTGTCCAACTGTGAGACTTCAGTGCTCATGTGGGCAATGACAGTGAGAACTGGAGGGGTGTGATTGGGAGGAAAGGCCTCCCTGATCTGAACCCAAGCTGTGTTTAGTTGTTGGACTTCTGTGCAAACAACAGTTTGGCCATAACGAACACCTTGTTCGAACATAAGAGCGTCCATAAGTGCACATGAAACCAGGACGCTCTAGGCCGCATGTTGATGATCGATTTTGTAATCGTATCACCAGACCTGCGGCCATATGTTCTGGACACTCGGGTAAACAGAGGGCTGAGCTGTCAACTGATCACCACCTGGTGGTGAGTTAGATCAGGTGGCGAGGGAGGATGCTGGAAAGACCTGGCGCCTAAACGTGTAATGAGGGTGCACTGGAAACGCCTGGCAGAGGCCCCAGTCCATGAGATCTTCAACGCACACCTCCGGCAGAGATTCAACAACAGGGAGACTGGGGACATTGAGTCCGAAAGGACCATATTCAGCATCTCCATTGCTGAAGCCGCTGCACTGAGCTGTGGCTGCAAGGTGGTTGGTGCCTGTCATGGTGGTAATCCCCGAACCAAATGGTGGACACCAGAGGTCAGGGAGCCACCAGGCTGAAGAAGGAGTCTTATCGGGCTTGTTGGCATGCCTCTACAATGTCGTGTGCAGCTCAGGGGTGGTACCTCTGGATTGGCAGACCGGGGTGGTGGTTCCCATCTTTACAAAAGGTGACCGAGGGTGTGTTCCAACTATCGGGGGATCACACACCTCAGCCTCCCTGGGAAAGTTTGTGCCAGGGTGCTGGAAAGGAGAGTTCGTCCGTTAGTCGAACCTCAGATACAGGAGGAACAATGCGGTTTTCGTCCTGGTTGGGGAACACTGGACCAGCTCTTTATCTTCTCAAGGATACTTGAGGGTGCATGGGAGTTTGCCCAACCAGCCTACATGTGTTTGTGGACTTGGAGAAGGCATTCGACCGTGTCCCTCGGGGTGTCCTGTGGGAGTATGGGGTGTCTGGCCCATTGCGACGGGCCATTTGATCTGGGGAGAGGGAGGTCTGGGCTTCTCTGCTTAGGCTGCTGGCCCCATGACCCGGTCCCGGATAAGCGGAAGAAGATGGATGGATGTTCAATACTTGTTCCCTGTGTCATTTCTCATTATTGCACATAATCCAATTAAATCCAATCCATTATTATTATTATTATTATTATTTATGGATATCTATGGTTTGATTTCTTTGCATGTGTGGATTGGATGGATTGTTACTGACACGTGGTGATAATTTCATGTTGATAGTGCCTTTAGAAATCAAATCAGAAATCTTTGCAACCATTGTAGCTCATTTCTAAAAATAACTTGAAAACTAACATCAATGGTTACATCTCAGCTGGATTACGGTAACTCGCTGTATCTTAACCTGCCGACACAATCTAAACTCAGATTTGGTCTGTGTGGTGGTTCTGTTTCAGCCAGGAAGGCTCAGGGGTGAAGGAGACTGAAATGTGAGGAAGAAAAAGATCTGCAGTCAGAAACAAGTTACAGCTTTAGCTCATTTTACTGAAAAACGTGTAACAGGAGTTGGTGAACCAGGTGCCCCTGTAGCATTACGCTACTACTGTACATACAAGACAACACGCACAGATCAGTCTTTGATTATACAATGCTTCTAATGAGTATGTTCATCCATATATAATGTAAAACCAAATGGTTCTGGGTCACAATGCAAATTAAAAGTGTTTACAGTTAAAAAAAAAAAACAGAAACCCACACTTGTTTTGGTAGTTGGGGATGAGCCCGATTAGGGCTTTATTCCTGTGTAAATCTTATTTCATCCATATGGTCTCCAAGATAGTTCGAGCCAACCTTCTTCATGTGCCACATTTAGAAGGTTAGTGTCTCAGATCACTCCACATTTTAACCAATCACACCAAAAAATGCACGTTTTTGGTGTAAAAATACATTCAAATGTGTAAAACAAATCATGTCCCTCGATCTTTGTCCTGTGCAATGTTCCAAGCTGTGGACCCATTGGTGTGGAGATTCTCGGAGGATGATAATGGATCTAACAGAACCGGCCAGTGAGGGTTCCACGCAGACTGGAGAACACATCGTCCTCATAGGAGTGTTACCATCTGTTGAAAGGTTTTGAGAAAAATAAGATCCCGCTGCTTGAAGAATAAATGCCTCAGAGAAAACTCAGAGTTGCTGCATGAGTTTGCAAAAGTTCATTCATAAAAACCCTGTTTACCTGTTACTGCAGCTAAAAGACACCTGGGAGTGACGAGCCGTGCTTCCTCTACAGAAATCTTCATGCATTGCTTTTAAATTCAAGGAGTATTACAATTTAGCATCCAAT
Source organism: Neolamprologus multifasciatus (assembly GCF_963576455.1). Lineage (NCBI taxonomy): Eukaryota > Metazoa > Chordata > Actinopteri > Cichliformes > Cichlidae > Neolamprologus > Neolamprologus multifasciatus. Next base: position 36,043,431 of record NC_140456.1, on the reverse strand, counting down.
CACAATCAATTCTGTTGAAAGTTGCTCTTGACAGGATCCTCTGTGCTGGTCTGATGCTGGGTCCAGATGACACACAGTGTGACCTGAAACACACAAACCTCGATCCTTCGCTGGCAGCACAGGGGGATTACTCTAGACAGATAAAACCTGGGCATGTGTCAGAAAAACTAAGCTAAAGCAGAAGTGCTTAAAAACTTGCATTCTATTTTAGGCCACCAGATGGCGATAGCTGTGGTTGCAAAAAGCCTCCCAGAGCTGGGGAAGTGGCGGTCTTCACCTCTGCACACACCTTCATACCCAGTTTATGATCTCATTCACTGCTTTTGGGTCAAATGTAATAAAAAATAAAATCTTGGTCATACGACGTTTCAAAGTGTGTTATCATGGGATGATGACAACCAGAACCCCCCACCCCCGCCTCAGGGTTTTTGCAAACCAATGGCCCAGGAAAAGTGAAAAACTCCTGGCTGCAAAGCCTGACATCACTGTAGCTACATCCATCTTTGAAGGGCTCCCAGTTGGCTCGATCTGTGACCACAGTAAACATTTTCCTGATGCGTTCATGATCCCAGTGGCTACTTTCACACACTGACGAATACAAAACGAGATTCATTTATTCATCACGGTCTCCATTAGAATCCAGGAGGAAGATAAATCCAGGCATGTCTTACTGTGTGACTCACTACTGTCTGAGTGTGCATCACCCCTCGGTCCATGGGACATCTGGCTGCTAAGCTAAGCTAATGACCTTTAGCCCAGTTATGGACCTTCCCCAGGTGGGACAAGAGGACAAGGAAATGGGTGAATGGGGAAGTGATGCTTCACTAACTGTAGAGGTTACATGCTTCTGTTATGTACAGTATATGGTCAAAGAACACACCTAACACAACATAGCTCTTGGCCAGGATGATGGAAAATACCTGACAGAGTGACCAGCTAACATTGTGGAGACACAACCTCATTTTCACCCCAGGAGAAAACCAATAGAATCTCAAGTCTTTGACCTTTGATCTCCTTTTACTGACGTGTTGTTCAGAGTCGGCTGTCCAGTGTGAAATGTTGGGAAATCACGAGGGTTCAGACTTTCTCAAAAGCAGCAGTTTCACCGTTCTAGGCTGGACTTAATCTCCCACTTGGTGAGGTGTTGAAATATTAACACAGGTCTCTATACAACGTTTTATTTGAACCGTGAAACATATCAAATGTATAATGTCATCCAAAACATTTTGACCAAAATTAACATTTAAATTTCAACATGGATTAAAATATGTGAACAAAAAAAGGGAAAAATCACAAACTAGATCAAACATTCGATTTGGCTTTTGGTGGCACGTTTCTGACCATCCCAACATCGTAGTGAAGTCCCAGGCCTGCACTCTCCTGCTGGGCAGCTTCATCAGGGTGGAGGGCGTCACCTGTCTGTCATAACATCAAACATTTCTACTAAAAGTCTCACAGGTTATAAAAACGGAGTGTAAAATAAAACAGCCAAGTCAGCCTGCAGCTGAAATCATGAAGCAGCTGATGCATTCAATGTAAATGCATGAAAAGAAGCCCAGCACAGACTTTCTGCATCACACCGTGTTATTTGGTCCTGGACTTGGATGCACAACAGCAGACAAACAGGGTGATGGGGGGCTGCGCACAGTCGGGGGCGTCGCAGCTGCTCGTGAGTTAGCATGTTAAGGTGCAAGTGTGCTCACGATATCCTGAGTACAAATCTTCATCGCGTCTCCCACTCTCCTGCCAACGTGAAACACACTGTTCACAACGCATCGATGGCTTTACTGTATTTGTGTGTCAACGTGAAACCTGAGCAGCTACAAAGTAACAGTTCGAACACAGGACTGACTCGTCTTTGGGTGGAGCGACTGCGTCGGACACGCGCTGCTCTTTGATGGTTACCCGAGGACGCCCCGTCACGCTCAGCGTGTCTGTGACGGACATGAACCCTGAGCTCGAGCTACAGTCGGCAAATCCTTGGAAACGTATCAGGAAACGAGGTTTTCAAATGGTCGCTGTGGGAATGTTAGAGTGCAGGAATGTGTGAGTGAGGAACGAGCAGCTCCCGGAGCGCTCGCTGAAACTACAGGATGCAGGGGAACGCACCGTCAGGTCGTTCTGACTCCACACTTACAGACCCAGCATGAACACTGCTACATACACACATCCAACTACTCAACCCTGTCAGAGCTCCATGTTTCAGGTGGGAAACAGAAGCATCACATCCTGGTCCGATCCTGGACGGTCAGCTACACGGAGTCAGTCAGTCGGGCTGACATTGCACCTCCTGCCACCAGCTAACAGCTAACACTCATCATGTGCTCTAACACGATGGTCTCTGCAGATCATCTTTACTGTTTCCTTTCAGTGACCATGTGGTGACAGCCCGTCGGCCTCATGACGGTCGGTCAGGTGACCATCAGGTCACCAGCAGCTGTATGTTCTGACTGGTTGGTGAAACTGGTCACAGGTATGTAGTGAGTGCTTGTTAGTCTGCAGTTTGATGGAAGATGCTGACGTGTCTGCACACACCTGTTGGCCACGCCCCCTGCAGAACTGATAATGTGAAAAGCGCAACTGGAAACACAACGTTCCCCTTCAGAGTAAAAGCTGCACCTTAAATGTGTTGAGGCGCAGCTTTTACTTTGAAGGAAAAAGTTCTCCAATTCCAGACGGGACACACTTCCCACAGCTCGGAGGTAATTAGAAAACCGCTAAGTCAGCATATTCCACGCAAACTGCGAGCAACCCTGGCGATCACGGGGAAGTCACGTAGCAACAGCTAACAGGAAGCACTCACCGACCAATCAGGGAGCACGCTCTGTGTTTTAATCTGATGACTGGAAGTGGAATCATGTTTAATGTGGTGGACGAATCTCAGCAGTGTGTGATCATAAATGATAATTAACTTTTATATACTGTGGAATCTATTTGTCTGTATTTTAGCTCAATAATAAGGAAAAAACAGAAACTGTGGGAATGTTGTCACCCGACGATAACGCCAACGTGCTTCTTATTCAGGTGAGAAACTGAGGATCCGAACTTCCCAAATGTAAAACATTAAGACGCAAACGTGTATTTGGATGCACTGTGAGGATTGAACGAGCCTCAGTCTAAATCCGTCCTGAGGCAAACACAGCAGAGCAGAAACATCCCAACGAGGCTCCACAGAGAAAAGTGCACAAAGACTTAGGCCATCACACGCCAGGACTTCCACATGCATCCACACAACATTAAAACTAAGTATGATGCATAAAACAATAAAACATAAAAACAATGAGAATCCAACACTTTGTAGAAGCGTCAGACGCGATCTCATCCAAGCACGAAGGGAGCGTGAAGAGAAACCGATCGTCGAGCTTAGGAAAGCCTTTCCTCCAGTGTTGTCTCTAAGAAACAACATCAGGCAGAAACGATGAGTGAAAACAGACCGATGAGTGCGAGCTGTTGATGATGGCGCACTAACCAGGAATCCACTGCTGCAGGACGGTCGATAAGGCAACAACTAAGACTGTTTCTTCTTAAGACTCACAGCTTTGTGCTGCACACACACACTTCAGTATTTCTTGCTGTCAAGCTTCAGCCCAGTCACACCCAAGTTAGCATACAGGTAGCCAATCAGCTGATAGACAGATGACAGACAGGTGACCTCTGCCTCCACCCTCAGTGAACCAGCCTAAAGACGACATGTTGCACAAACCAACAGTTTCTACTCAAACAGTCTTCAGGTTTTCAAATCACGGTTTCAGGGACAACATACGTTTGTTCAAACCCGGTGAGGTGGCAGATCTCCCACTTACACCTGTACAAATAATGTGATGTACATTCAAACCATTTCCCGGGCGGGTGAGTGGGAACTATAACAGGATGATGGTCGTTCATCCTTCAAAAGCAAAAGGAAATTCCTTCGTAGCTCCACAGCCGAACAGCCGGCAGCACTAGTGTGTTTTCTGTGTGGCACTCACTAAATATTCCCACACACACTGAACTTTGGTCCGTGGTACATTTACAACAACAGGTACAAAGAAAAGTTTCTGTCTCCTTATAGTGAATAATGGCTGAGCGTCCAACAACGATGAATCACGTCCGTGTCGAGACGTGTCCGTCTCACGCTCCTACAAAGTGCATGTTTCTAAAGCATGTAAGGTGCAGGTAGGCAGCTCTGTGATGACTGAGTGGTCAAGCTGAACAGCACAGGGAAGCCACAGGTACCAGATGTCCATCAGCACCGTCTGCTGAGGAGGACGACTCGTTTTAACCCCGGTTGTGTTTTTGTTTTCCTTCCGAGGGGCAAAGTTCAGGGTGGTTTCTAATGTCTTCAGCTACTACATAATCTACTGCAGGCCTCTGCCCAGTCGTTTCCTGGATGCTGGGAGCGGGCAGGCTTCAATTGTGGGCCTCTCCCTGTATGGGAGTGGTGTGGCACTGAGACGGCACTGGGAGATGGAAGATGTCACTGGTGTTTCACTCATGCTATGCTGAGGCTGTGAGGAGTGGGTGTAGTTTAAGAATCCACCTCTGGGGGGCTGCCTGGGTAAAGTAGAGTTTAAGTGAGAAGCCCACCATCGGGGATTGTTGACAGCAGGTTGGACACGTAGCTGGGCTGTTTGTTTAAGAGGTCAGAGTTCATCCGTCCGAGCAGTCCTGAACCCAAGCAGAGAAAAACAAGATGACGTAGGTACGAGCTTCAAACTCGTCCCTGGTTGGGAGCTCAACGCCCGCTCTCTGGGTAGATCCTCAGTTAGGAGGTGGAGGTTCCTCCTTTGAATAAATTCTGGACCCAGGCGAGGGGCGTGGCCTGATGTCAGGAGTCATCGTCTGTGTCCTCTATCAGAACCTTGGTGTCACGAGTCTTGGACCTAAAAGGAGAAACAGGAAGGAAGCTCTTAAAGTGGGAACTCAAGTGCACGACTGATTACTGAGCTGATGTCGTCTGTCTCATGCGTGTTCACACAGTGTCGCAGCCACGGCTGTGGGAACACGCGTGTCGCAGCCACGGCTCTTTGAACACGCGTGTTCGCACAGCCGTGGTTCCAACACGCGTGTTCGCACAGCCGTGGTTCCAACACGCGTGTTCGCACAGCCGTGGTTCCGACACGCGTGTTCGCACAGCCGTGGTTCCGACACGCGTGTTTAAATAGCCGTGGCTCCGACACGCGTGTTCGCACAGCCGTGGTTCCGACACGCGTGTTCGCACAGCCGTGGCTCCGACACGCGTGTTTAAAGAGCCGCTGCTCTTTGAACACGCGTGTTTAAATAGCCGTGTTTCCGACACGCGTGTTTAAATAGCCGTGTTTCCGACACGCGTGTTTAAATAGCCGTGGCTCCGACACACGTGTTTAAATAGCCGTGGCTCCGACACGCGTGTTCGCACAGCCGTGGCTCCGACACGCGTGTTCGCACAGCCGTGGTTCCGACACGCGTGTTCGCACAGCCGTGGCTCCGACACGCGTGTTTAAAGAGCCGCTGCTCTTTGAACACGCGTGTTTAAATAGCCGTGGCTCCGACACGCGTGTTTAAAGAGCCGCTGCTCTTTGAACACGCGTGTTTAAAGAGCCGTGTTTCCGACACGCGTGTTTAAAGAGCCGTGTTTCCGACACGCGTGTTTAAATAGCCGTGGCTCCGACACACGTGTTTAAATAGCCGTGGCTCCGACACGCGTGTTCGCACAGCCGTGGCTCCGACACGCGTGTTCACACAGCCGTGGCTCCGACACGCGTGTTTAAAGAGCCGCTGCTCTTTAAACACGCGTGTCGGAAACACGGCTCTTTAAACACGCGTGTTCAAAGAGCCGTGGTTCCGACACGCGTGTTTAAAGAGCCGTAGCTCTGACACGCGTGTTCACACAGCCGTGGTTCCGACACGCGTGTTTAAAGAGCCGTGCTTCCGACACGCGTGTTTAAAGAGCCGTAGCTCTGACACGCGTGTTCACACAGCCGTGGTTCCGACACGCGTGTTTAAAGAGCCGTGCTTCCGACACGCGTGTTTAAAGAGCCGTAGCTCTGACACGCGTGTTCACACAGCCGTGGTTCCGACACGCGTGTTTAAAGAGCCGTAGCTCCGACACGCGTGTTCACACAGCCGTGGTTCCGACACGCGTGTTCAAAGAGCCGTAGCTCCGACACGCGTGTTCACACAGCCGTGGTTCTTTAAACACGCATGGTCAAAGAGCCGTGGTTCCGACACGCGTGTTTGCACAGGCGCACGAGTGTGTCACTGTGACAGACTTCATCTGTATTATAACAGAGAAACAGTAAAAACACTTTATTGTGAAAGTCTGACAGCTTATAGTGACAAACAGCCAACACTGCACCTTTACTGTGTTCACACGGACACATAACTTCAACACTGCTTTCACATCTTCCTTGTTTAATATGTTTATACTGGATGTGTATGCACTGGGATCTACACTGTTGAATGGTGACACTGTGTAAATCAGGTGGCAGCAAACATACTGTCGCCTGTGGATCACAGCATCACTCAGTTCTCACTCTAACTGCCTTCTTAAAGGCATCAGCTGTAGCCTGCCTCTGCACACTGAGGCAAATCAGCGTCCGCCACATGTGTCTGATGTTTCTCTGCAATCACAGAACGACTGAATGCTTCAAACCTGAGACAAACACAAGATTTTACCTTTAAACATCCAATCATCTGTTTCCTGAGTCAGCGGTTTACTACGTGTGAACGTAATAACCTGAGGTCTTTACAGGTTATCAGGTTTTACCATGAAGCAGATCGCTATGCAAGTAAACAACTACCTGAGATAGCTAACCTTTGCAGGACCATGAGCTAACCCCCCCAGAGATCACTGCGCTGACTGACTGTATCTACAATAAATGACGTTCCAGTTTCTGTTTTGCATGAAGCTACATTCTTCTACGTGGGATCAATGAAACATGCGTCTCCTCTGCCATGACCGAGGGGCCACGTCTGCACGTCTGCACTCAGATAGACGGGAAAAGACTTACTGCGAGGCCAGACGTGGCCTGCGCAGACTCATACTGTAGCTCCTCTTCCAGCTCTTCTTGCCCTGTCGGTTTCTCACGCCGTCCTCCTGGTCCATCATCTGCTCCAGGAGGGTCTGGTCGTCAGCGTTGAGCGGAGCCACGCTGATGTCTCTGACAGCTCTGAATTCACCACAGTTGTTCAGATGTTCGTTCTCCAAGCGGAAGAAGTTCCACACAAAGCGCCTACAAGGACCAAACATTAACCCGTTACTGAGTTTCTGTTACTTTATCACTTCCTGATCTAAACTGTGGCTGCAGATACAAGACACAACGTTAGGACTCTGAGAAAAACCAGAGGGATGAATAAAGAGGAAAATAAAAAGACTTTGTGTACCTAAAGACCTCCAGCGGGGCCAGGACTGTAGCAAAGATGTCAGAGAGGCCGTCAAACGTGACGAGTGTGGTGACGGTGACCGTTAAGATCCATCCAAAGCGTAACAGCACGTCCTCTACGATGGCGCTGTAGTAATAGGCCTGCAGGACGCACAACAAAGCACGGCGCTTCACATTCATGCTGTGTGACTACATAACAACTAGGGGTGGGAAAAATGGATACTGTGTAGCATGGTGATATTTTATTTGCTAATAATGTATGGATACAGGGACAGCAGAAATGGATACTTTGTTACAAAAAGGTTTTTGTGCTCTGACTTCAGAGCATGTTGATCCTTTTTCTGAGCAAGAATCCTGACATTCCTTCACTGTCCAAATGTGTTTAATAAACATGACAGTTTACTTATTTTAATTTAAGACATGTTTTATTTTAATTAAGTTTAAAACTTTTTTATTTAATGTAAAATTATATTTTGTTTTAATTTACTTTCAAATTCTTCAGTTGCTGAAGGGGCTGCATAGTTTTCATAAACTGCATAGTTCAGAATAGCTATAATTGTACCAGATGGTTGATTCAGTTAAGTTGGACTAGACTGTAATACAAACCGTTCAGTTTGTCAACAATAAAACTGAAATGAGAGAAAGACTGAGTGTGAGACTTTGATATTAGAGAAAATGAATATTGATAAAGTTTACCTTTATGTACAGAATCTGAATATCGCTAAATATTTTAAAAAATTGCAATAATATCGTATCGTGGGATGTATGGTGATTCCCACCTCTAATAACAACATGTGCTGCTGTTTAGATTTGTGGATGAGGGTTAGCAGCAGCAGCAGGACATTTGGACACCGAGCGGCCACAGGAGGCGCTGCAGCGTCTTTGTGTGGAGTAATACCTTGTGTGGATAGACGATCTCCTCTCTCAGAAAGGTGTTCTCTCCTGCGTTGCGGTCAAACAGTCCCCAGTCCATCTTCAGATCCCAGACCAGAGTGTAACACGAGCTCACCGCCAAACAGCCAATGTACAGATAGAAGAAGATCTGGGCCTCGGAGCCTGCGTCTGTGGGCGGGACATCAGAGTAACTTACAGCCTGCCATTAGAGCTCCATCCCATAATAACAACACAGAGGAGAGAGTGCTCTCAGGATGGCACGGCGTCTGTCAGCCTACCTTTGTGTGTGCTGTAGAGGGCGGAGAAGGTGACAGCAAAGAAGGTGGTGGAGTATTTGCCAGCATTAACCAGATGAGGGAAGGCCCGCTTGGTGTCACGGTAACGGCGCAGACACTGGACGAACCGGAACCACGCGGGGAGACACTTGATCACCGCCCGGACGCCATACGAGTACGAGTTGCACACATCGTTACCTGCAGAGGACGACATTTAGCCACGGGCTTGCTCTGACACGTACGCGTGAACGGCGAACATCTCACCTCTGCTGATGAGCCCGTTGTGTTTGGTCCAGTCCAGCTCGAAGCTGTAGAAACAGATCATGTACTCCAGGTCCATCAGCACCACCACCAGGGAGTTCAGCTGGTCGGCCAGCCAGAAGTCTGCGAAGCCAACACGGTGAAACGGAGCCGTCACCACTCGGAACTGTGGAGGAAGACGTCACAGGAAGAGCCCTCTTCAGAATAAAAGCTTAACCACACAAAAAGTATGATGTAGAGGCTGTGGTCAGCGCCGTCACCAGAAGCTTGAGCAGCCAGAAGCGTGACTTGTAGTAGCAGGTCTTGAAGGGGTTGATGAGGAACAGGAAGAAGAGCCCATAGAGAGCCAGAGGGTTGGCCTGCATGGGCACCAGGATCTTGTCGCTGAAGAGACAGGACAGCAGGCTTACGCACCACAGCACCCCCAGCAGACCTGCAATCTGCACACACAGTGACGCAGTCAGCACCTTTCCCCGTGGAGGGGGCTACGGCCGTTACATCATCTCTATAAGAACACGACTTTGGTTCAATCTGACCTCTGACCTCAAACAGATGCTGATGGGACAGGTTGTTTCTGGGGTTCAGTTCAAATATGAGCACATGATTGACGCCTGCTTGCCTCCAGCCGTAAGTGTTGATGCCTGCAAGACAGAAGAGTTGTTTAACTTCCTGCCTCTGACACGAGTTAATGACTCCAAACCTGGCACATGAGCTACAGTGTGTGTCTGTGTGTCCATACCTAACAGGAAGAGGAATTCTATTAACAGGAAGCCTCCTCTGTAGATTCGGATCATCGGCCAAACATCAGAACGATCTGTCCCCACAGCTACTAATGACAAAGACCAATCAGGAGACAGCGCGATCAATACCGAGCAGAACTGCACGGAGCACAAACAAATGATGTGATGAGTCTGCAGCACGTCTTTGTTTGTCTGCACAACAACAAATGGAAACGAACATTCATGATGGTTCTGCTGCAGGATGTCTGGGACACACCTCATCATTTGTTTCCTGTGGATACTGTTAAAACCCCCAAACACAACTAAACAATCACAAAAACACAAGTGAATACAAAGAAAGGCCAATCCTCTCTCTGCTCCCGTTGTTGGTCAGATTTAAGATGATTATCAGAGGGGGAAGTGTGCTCCTCACTCATTAACAGAATTCATATAATTAAGACCTGCATCACTTTTCACTGTTCCTGTGGAAATCATGAAATCTGTCTCTGTGTTTCTGATGTCAGCAGGAAGAAACCTGAGCCTGGTCCTCCTGGAGGTTTCCTCCCGCTGTCACTCGTGGGGTCACATGATTGTTGGGTTTCCTCTGTATCATTGTGGGCTCTACTAATGTAAAGCACCCTGAGGCGGCTGTTAGGGTTTGGTGCTGCACAAATAACACTGGTCTCTCCCTCCACAGCTTTACACACTACTGTTCCTCACATGCACAGAAATGTATTATTGGTGAGTTACTGTGGTGTATACTCTTCATTCTCACCTGATGCCTTAATAACACTGTAATAACACCTCTAACTTCACAGACCACTGTAGTGCTGTCCACCCTCACGGTTTGCTCCATCTTTCTCACCTCCCACCAGGATGCTCATATTCCATAATCATTTATTTCTCCCTTCTCTCACAAAAGTCTCCTTTTTCCTGTGGCGTGATAAAGTATTATTATTATTATTATTATTATTATTATTATTATTATTATTATTATTATTATTGTTGTTGTTAATATTATTATTATTATTAATGTTATTATTATTGTTATTATTATTATTGTTGTTAATATTATTATTATTATTAATGTTATTATTATTGTTATTATTATTATTATTATTATTGTTGTTATTATTGTTATTATTATTGTTGTTATTATTATTGTTATTATTATTATTATCATTATTATTGTTATTATTATTGTTATTATTATTATTATCATTATTATTGTCATTATTATTATCATCATTATTATTATTATAGACAATAGTTTTGTCTTCTGGACTCTGGACTTTCTACTATAGGAGACAAAAACTGGACGGTTGTGTCAGTTAAATCCAAAGAGTCTGCTGACACATTTCTTTCTTTATCATGTAGAAAAACAATATGTGACGTCTTCACACTGACAGTAGGGGGCGCTTCACTGGTCCGTGGGCTGTTTGTGGCCCACAGTGTGTGACGGCCCTGATCCAAACCATTAAAGCCATCTGAAACGTGTCCAGTGTCCGGGTTAAAACAGCACCTGTGACACACTCGTCCCATGACGACCAGAATAAGACTCATATATTTCTGTCCACAAACAGTCAGATTCCAGGAAGTATAAATGAGACACTTCAGTGTTACAAAGGTCACTGTGTTTTTACCTGTAATGACCACAACCACCAATAAGACGAGGAAGACTCCGCAGTAAAGGCCGACTCTGAAGGTGGTCCAGGCAGGCGCCGGCTGTGGACACACAGACAGAGTTACAGCACCTGCACAGCTGTGCAGCACGAGCAGCTGTGCAGCACGAGCAGCTGTGCAGCACGTCCAGCTGTGCAGCACAGCCAGCTGTGCAGCACGACCAGCTGTGCAGCACAGCCAGCTGTGCAGCACGAGCAGCTGTGCAGCACGAGCAGCTGTGCAGCACGTCCAGCTGTGCAGCAGGAGCAGCTGTGCAGCACGTCCAGCTGTGCAGCACGAGCAGCTGTGCAGCACGACCAGCTGTGCAGCACGACCAGCTGTGCAGCACGTCCAGCTCTGCTTCTGCTTTCTTCTTCTTTTATTCTCAGTCACAGCAGCATGCTAACAGCAAGACTTTGAACATGCAGTACTTTGCTGTTCAGTATTTACAACACCCCCAAAAGACAAACAAACAAACAAACAAACAAACAAACACAAATATAAAAATTAAATGCATAAGGGACATTCAGTGTACAGTTAACTATGATGGTGATATAGAGATATTATCCGGTCCTGAGAAGGAACCTGCCAGTGTAGATCTCATCTTTCCCAAATGCAAAAAGCTGACGAGCTCTGCACGCCACTGTTCACGTGTGGGAGGAGCTTCCTGCTTCATCTTCAAAGTATACGGCGCCTTGCAATGAAAGGCAACAGAACTGAAGAGTATTTTGGCAGAGTGATGTTTTCAGGCATCATCCCAACGACGGCCGTTAGATCACGAGGATCATATTTAACGTTTATATCTCTGACAGAGTGTTAAACACAGACAGCCTGAGGGCGTGAACCTGCTTTACATCTGTCACACAGGGCTCGGCTCCTGCAGAGAACTTTTCCTCGGAGATATGTGATCAGTGCAGGACCTTGAATTGCAGCTTGTGCCTGGCACACATAGAAGAAGAGCCCAGGGTCTCTCCTCCTGTGCTTTAAGGATGGAGAGAGAAGATCTAATAATATAGTGCAGATTTCTTTAATCTCTTATGAACGTTTATATTAATCATTTTATCCAAAGACGTTTCCTCAGGCTGTTCCTGAAATGAAGGAAATCGACTCTTTACAAAGTGGAGAAATGTTGCTGAGGATCATTAAACTGCTTCAGCAGCTGCGTGAATGAGGCAACAATCCCAGCTACAAAAAGCTCTTTGATATTTTCATTACTTTCCCATATTTTAAAGGCAGAGTCCATCGTGGAGGGTGGGAACACATGAGCTGATAGGTGCTTTAACTGGCATTAAGTGTAACCCCAACCTTTTCCTACACTGCAGCCAGATTCTGAGCGTCATACAGGGTTACGTAGGTGCACAGATCTACTGGGAGAGCTGAACTCAACAAAGCTCAGACTCACTCTGGAGCCAAGCTGGAGTCTCTGCAGTGAAACTACTCATCCAGCATAGTTCAAATATCTGCTGCCCAATAAGAAGACTGAAAGTTTGGCCCAGTTCTCTGCATGAAATCTTTCGTGGACTTTTCCAGATAAATGCAGAGATCTGCTTAGTCAGTGTTATAAAATACTTATTGGGTAAGTAGCATGGGACACACTGAGAATAAAGGATCGTTTGTTCATGTTGATGGGACTGATGCAGCCAGTTAATGACAGCGGTAAACTGGTCCATCTCTGAAGATCCCAGTACTCTCAAAACATTCAAAACCAGTGAGAGCACGAGGCAGAGAGCATGAAGGCTCTGACATCAGGAGGTCGTCAGCTCTGAAGATGCCCTTAATGCAACTGTCAGCTCGCTGTGTGATCACCAACGGTTTAACTGATAACGCAAAAAGAAGACGTGATAAGGGACATCCTGGTCTCGTACCACAGAGAAGTGGGAAATAAGAAGAGAATAATGAATTTGTTCTAACACGTGTCATAGGTGAGGAGGAAATAATCTGAATCCATGAAATGAAATTGAATCCAAATGTATTTAGAGGACAAAACAGATGATCCACTGCACCCGGTCAATGCTTCAGCATCGAGTAATAAGGCAGCTTCAGGGGCTGTTTGTTTAAAAACCCGCGCAGGTTGAAAAAACCACGCCTGCCCATCTTCTCTGATCTGGAGAATGAACAATGAAGCTAACATGGCAGCCATTGCTCACAGCAGCTGAGCTGTCATCACCATATAAGTACATGATGAAGAAGGCGGGCCCAATAACAAAGACCACTCCTATCACAGGTGTACACGAAACCGTTCCCCCCAGCTGATCCGCCAACCCAAACGCATGTTTGGTCACACTGACGGCACAGCTGAGCAGGAGGAAACAAGTCCTAGCTCATCTGAAGGTCATGCAGACGCCCTTAGGACTGCACCACAATCAGCATGCTGCACTAAAGTTGCACTTCTCTGCAAAGGTTTGTTGTTTGCACAAACTTGAAGTGAGTCATAAAAATCAAAGGCACACAAGTGCAGTGATCAGAACACCAACAATCTCCATCTGTGTGTGTGACCTGTGCAGCTCCGAGCGGAGGGACCCTCAGCCTCTTCATGGCCTTCTGCCTGTCACCCCCCTCCAGCTCTGTGGTGACCAGCGCCTGAAAGACAAAGAAGGTCATCCCGTCGTTCGTGTGGAGCGCCATCGCAGCTCCGCAGCTGTGGCCGACGTGTCTGAATGTGGATGTTTTGACGGTACCTCGGTCTCAGAGATGAGCTGGGTGATCTTCTTGCATGTGTAAAACGGAGCTACTTCAACGTGGGCCACCCGCCAGTCGGCTCCTCTC
>NC_140456.1:35244511-35357011 GCF_963576455.1 Neolamprologus multifasciatus | reverse complement strand
CTCTCTGCTCCTCTCTCTCATCTCTGTTCCTCTCTCTCTCTGTTCCTCTCTCTCCCTCTCTGTACTCTCTCTCCCCCCCTCTCTCTCTCTCTCTCTCTCTGTTCCTCTATCCCTCTCTGTTCCTCTCTCTCCCTCTCTGATCCTCTCTCTCCCTCTCTGATCCTCTCTCTCTCTCGCTCTCTCCCCCTCTCTGCTCCTCTCTCTCCCTCTCTGTTCCTCTCTCTCTCCCTCTCTCTCTGTTCCTCTCTCTCTCTCTCTCTCCTCTCTCTCTCTGTGCCTCTCTCTCTCTCTCTCTTCCTCTCTCTCTCTCTCTCTGTTCCCCTCTCTCTCTCTCTGTTCCTCTCTCTCATGTTCCTCTTCTCTCTCTTCTCTCTGTTCCTCATCTCTCTCCCTCTCTCTGTTCCTCTCTCTCTCTCTCTCTCTGTTCCTCTCTCTCTCTCACTCTCTCTCCCTCTCTGTTCCTCTCTCTCTCTCTCTCTGTTCTCTCTCTCTCTGTTCCTCTCTCTCCCTCTCTGTTCCTCTCTCTCTCCCTCTCTCTCTCTGTTCCTCTCTCTCTCTCTCTGTTCCTCTCTCTCTCTCTCTGTTCCTCTCTCTCTCTCTCTGTTCCTCCCTCTCTCTCTGTTCCTCTCTCTCTCTCTCTCTCTCTGTTTCCTCTCTCTCTCTCTCTCCCTCTCTGTTCCTCTCTCTCTCTCTGTTCCTCTCTCTCTCTGTTCCTCTCTCTCTCTCTCTGTTCCTCCCTCTCTCTCTGTTCCTCTCTCTCTCTCTCTCTGTTCCTCTCTCTCTCTGTTCCTCTCTCTCTCTCTCTGTTCCTCTCTCTCTCTCTCTGTTCCTCCCTCTCTCTCTGTTCCTCTCTCTCTCTCTCTCTCTCTGTTCCTCTCTCTCTCTCTCTCCCTCTCTGTTCCTCTCTCTCTCTCTGTTTCCTCTCTCTCTCTGTTCCTCTCTCTCTCTCTGTTCCTCTCTCTCTCTCTGTTCCTCTCTCTCTCTGTTCCTCTCTCTCTCTCTCTGTTCCTCTCTCTCTCTCTACTCCTCTCTCTCCCTCTCTGTTCCACTCTCTCTCTCTCTGTTCCTCTCTCTCTCTGTTCCTCTCTCTCCCTCTCTGTTCCTCTCTCTCTCCCTCTCTCTCTCTGTTCCTCTCCCTCTCTCTCTGTTCCTCTCTCTCTCTCTCTGTTCCCTCTCTCTCTCTCTCTGTTCCTCTCTCTCTCTCTCTCTCTCTGTTCCTCTCTCTCTCTCCCCCTCTCTGCTCCTCTCTCTCCCTCTCTGTTCCCCTCTCTCTCTCTGTTCCTCTCTCTCTCTCTCTGTTCCTCTCTCTCTCTCTGTTCCTCTCTCTCTCTGTTCCTCTCTCTCTCTCTCTCTCTGTTCCTCTCTCTCTCTCTACTCCTCTCTCTCCCTCTCTGTTCCACTCTCTCTCTCTCTGTTCCTCTCTCTCTCTCTCTCTCTCTCTCTGTTCCTCTCTCTCCCTCTCTGTTCCTCTCTCTGTTCCTCTCTCTCTCTCTGTTCCTCTCTCTCTCTGTTCCTCTCTCTCTCTCTCTGTTCCTCTCTCTCTCTCTCTGTTCCTCTCTCTCTCTCTGTTCCTCTCTCTCTCTCTCTGTTCCTCTCTCTCTCTCTCTGTTCCTCTCTCTCTCTCTACTCCTCTCTCTCCCTCTCTGTTCCACTCTCTCTCTCTCTGTTCCTCTCTCTCTCTCTCTCTCTCTGTTCCTCTCTCTCCCTCTCTGTTCCTCTCTCTCTCCCTCTCTCTCTCTGTTCCTCTCCCTCTCTCTCTGTTCCTCCCTCTCTCTCTTTTCCTCTCTCTCTCTCTCTCTGTTCCTCTCTCTCTCTCTGCTCCTCTCTCTCTCTCTGTTCCTCTCTCTCTCTCTCTCTGTTCCTCTCTCTCTCTCTCTGTTCCTCTCTCTATCTCTCTGTTCCTCTCTCTCTCTCTCTCTCTCTGTTCCTCTCTCTCTCTCTCTCTTCTGTTCCTCTCTCTCTCTCTCTGTTCCTCTCTCTCTCTCTCTCTCTGTTCCTCTCTCTCTCTCTCTGTTCCTCTCTCTGTCTCTCTCTCTGTTCCTCTCTCTCTCTCTCTCTCTGTTCCTCTCTCTCTCTCTCTGTTCCTCTCTCTCTCTCTCTCTCTGTTCCTCTCTCTCTCTCTCTGTTCCTCTCTCTGTCTCTCTCTCTGTTCCTCTCTCTCTCTCCCTCTCTGTTCCTCTCTCTCTCTCTGTTCTGACCATCAAGCCAAACACCAACATCATCAAATATACAGTTGAAACCAGATATTTACAAACTCTTCAGATAAAAACACTTTTTTAATTGTAACATCAAATCAGACTAAATGTTTATTTTTTAGATAAATATAAAAACATATTTGTTAACTTTAAGAGTAAAGAGAGAAACTGTCTGTATTTCTTAATTGTAAATGGCACCAAATTGTATTCAAACTGAGCCACACTTATGGAGCTCCACAATTCTTTTCCTGGTGTTTTGGTTGACATCTCTTGATTTTCCCATGTCACAGAAACAGGCTCTGTGTTTTGCCTTATATGCATCCACAGCTGTGTCACCAATTTACTCACATACATGGACCAATCGGAAGCTTCTTCAGCTCAGAATCGTCTGGAGTTTTCTTATTAATTAACAATAAACTTAGTGTATATGTACTCCTAAATTTGATGAAAGTGATTAAAATAGAAGCGCTCTCTCTCTCTTTATTCGGACAATTAACTAATTCAAAAGATATTTCAATATTTATTTATCTAAAACAAAACAAGTTTACGCTAAATTGATGTTGTACAATAAAAGACTAAATAAAGTGTATGTAAATATCTGGTTTTAACTGTGAATATACTGCTGTGTATTGAAATTCATCTTGTTTTGTCTTGATTTAGAGTGCTTTGTTTAGCCTTGGAGGGAAACAACTGAGAATATGAAATAAACACACATGTAAGCTAAGACTCTCTAAAAAAAAACAGCATTGTTGTTGTTCAGCTTTTCATTTCGCCTTTTGTTGATTCACTCGAAGAGCAAGTAACGTAATATGAGTAAAGTGATCAGTTTGACATCAATCTTTGGTGATTCACCGTCATATTCCCATTATTTGGACAGTACGAATGATTTGCTTTGGTACCTGGTTAAACTTAAGCTCTCCTCTGTCTGCCTGGCTGCACTTCTCCTACAACAACTCGCAGGCAGCAGCTTTTCCCCCTTCGCTCACATGCTTAACTGTTGTGCTCAGTCGGCAAGTGCCTGAGCTCGGATCATACCAAAATTAGGGGGAATTTACAACTGTACGCTATGTGCGTTGAATATTGGTGTAGCTTTTGTTTTATACAGTTGTCAGTCATGCATCTAACTATGAAACAAATTACACTCCAAAAGACCCCGGGCTTCTGAAAAAAATGACCATGGCTTAAGCCTAGTAAGCCACCCCCCTGCGCCACCGATGGTTGACTCCAAATCTCCCGAACACTATGACAATCTGAGAAAGCAAGACCGAGACAACGAGACCAAGACAAGACCAAGACCAAAGTCCGTCGAGACCAAGACCACATAAAAGTGGTCTCGAGACGAGACCGGTCTAGAGACCAAGACCAGTCTCAAGACATCCAACTCCATAACATGGTGAACGCAAAATACAAGCAAACATGAAGGAACTGAATATTACTAGATGTGAAGGCTTTATTTACACACAGGAACTTGACACTTTGACTTTTTAACATGAACTGTGAACTATGGCAGGAGTCAGGTGCTTGAAGCTGTGAGCATGAAGTGGGCTCTGTGGTAGGTTTCGGGACATGGGTCTTGGTTCCAAAGATAGTGATCTGAGTCACTGTAACAGAGGTAGAGCAGCGTCAGAAAGATCACTGGTGGAGGTTATTGTAAGTGAACAAGGTTATTTTCAATATCTTACTTGTCAGCAGGTGGAAAGCAACTTGGGGATTGCAGGTAGTGAGGCCTGGGTGAGTACTTGTTAGCTTTGAATCCAGTCAAAGTGGTCCAGTAAGTCTAAGAGACGAAAGGCATCAATGTGGCTGTGAGTGAATCAAGAAGACCAGCATGGACAGGTTGACCAGGCTTCACCGAAAGGCAGAAAACCAGAGTCTAGTGGGAAAACACAGCCGCTCACTACACCAGCATATGTTTTATTCTCCAGCAAACATTGGAAAAATAGCATGGACATGGGAATGATGTTCCTCGCAGGTTTTGGGAAAAATGAGGATATCATCCAGATACACCAATACGAACCTGTCAAGGAAGTCCTGGAGGACATTGTTAACTAATCTTGAAACATTGCGGGAGCATTAGTTAACCTTTGGCAGCATGACCAAATACTCGTAGTCCCCCAGTGGCATGCTTAAAACTGTCTTCCACTTGTCCCCCTGATTGATCTGGAAAAAGTGGTAAGCGTTACGGAGGAGGGGGGGGTTGTAAACACTGTGGCACTGTGAAATCGCCTGAAAGCAGAGCTAATGAGGTAACAGGTACTTATTCTTGATGGTAATCTCACTGAGGCCGCTGAAGTAAATGCATGGCCAGAGAGATCCATCCTTTTCCCCCACAAAAAAGAGGTTCCAACTGGAGATGACAATCATTGGATTATGCCTGCAGGAAGGGATTCCTTAATGTACTGTGTCCTCAATGCTCAGCTCTCAGTCCTCTACCCTGACAGAGCTGGACCTGAGTATCAAAAATGTCCAGGATTCAGGGGTGAAGCTTCTGTCTGCTGGACTACAAAGTTTAAACTGTAAACTAAATACTCTGAGGTCAGATCAATTGACATTTTGTTTTTTAAAAGAACAAAATTCAAATTCAAATTCAAATTTTATTTGAATTTACAGTAAAAAAAATGTGCAAATAGCAGAAAGAGATTATCAAAATTATAAATTATAGGAATTATAGGATTATAGGAAGTGTGTGGTGGTGCGTGTGGTGATGTGATGTGTGTGAGAGTCCAGTTTTATAGTGATGTGTGTGGGAGAGTACAGTCCTACACCTGGTTCTGGGCCCGAATAGCCTGGGGGAAGAAGCTCCTCCTCGTTCTCTCTGTTTTGGCCTTAAGGGAGCGGAAGCGCTTCCCAGACCTCAACAGTGAGAAGAGTCCATTGTTGGGATGGGAGAGGTCCATCATAATCTTCCTAGCTTTGGACTTGCACCGCTTGGTGTAGATGGACAGCAGGTCAGGGAGCTCTGATTGAATGATGCGTTCGGCTGAGCGCACCACTCTTTGCAGATCTCGTCTGTCCTGCTTGGTGCTGTTCCCAAACCAGGTGCAGATGTTTGCCGTCAGGACGCTCTCGATGGTGCAGCAGTAGAAGTTCTTGAGCACCTTCAGTGGCAGATGGAAGTCTCTAAGTCTTCTGAGGAAGAAGAGACGCTGACGGGCTTTCTTAACCAGGGTGTTGATGTGGCAGGACCATGACAGGTCCTGAGTGATGTGGACACCCAGGTATCGGAAACTGTCCACTCTCTCCACTGGCGTGCCACTGATGATGAGGGGTTTGTAGTTCCTCGCCTGCTTTGTGGTGAAATCCACGATCAGCTCCTTAGTCTTGCTGATGTTTAGGAGGAGGTTATTCTCCTGGCACCAGGTCTCCAGGTTCCTAATCTCCTCCAGGTAGGCCGTCTCGATGTTGTCGGAGATCAGGCCTACAACAACAGTGTCGTCAGCAAACTTGACAATGGAGGTGGTGTCTGATGTGGCTACACAGTCATAAGTGTACAGTGAGTACAGCAGGGGGCTTAAAACACAGCCCTGAGGCACTCCAGTGCTGAGTGAGATGGAGGGGGAGACTTGTTTTCCCACCCTCACTGATTGGGGTCTGTCTGTGAGGAAGTTGAGGATCCACTGACACAGTGATGAGCTGAGTCCTTGATCCGTCAACTTGGTGAAAAGCTTAGAGGGAATTATTGTGTTGAATGCTGAACTGTAGTCCACGAACAGCATCCTAACATAATTCCCTCTGCCAGTGTCCAGGTGACTCAGGGATGTGTGGAGCCAGTGAGATATGGCATCGTCTGTGGAACGATTAGTCCGGTAAGCAAACTGAAGTGAGTCGATGGTGGCAGGAAGTGAAGAAGTGATGTGGTCTCTCATCAGTCTTTCAAAACACTTCATCACAATTGAAGTCAGTGCTACTGGATGGTAGTCATTGTAGCAAGCGGGCTGTTGTTTCTTTGGAACAGGGACAATGATGGACTGTTTGAAGCACGTGGGAACCACAGCTTGGGCCAGGGAGAGGTTGAAGATCTCCGTGAACACTGGTGCTAGCTGGTCAGTGCAGGCTCTCAGGACCCGGCCAGGGATTGCATCTGGTCCTGCTGCCTTCCTGGTGTTCACCCTCCTGAAGGTGTTCCTCACGGCATGCTCTGTGATGATGAATGCATTTTCTTCACTGGTGCACTCCGAGCGCAGCGCAGGCCGTTTGTTTTTTAATTGCTGCAGCATCAAAGCGAGCATAAAACGTGTTCAGCTCATCAGCCAGTGAAGCATCGGCATTCATCATTGAAGAAGCTCATCGTTTATAGTCCGTTATAGTCCGCAGTCCTTTCCACAGGCTCCTAGAGTCGCACTGTCCGTAGCTGTGACTCTAGTTTTTCCCCGTAGCTCCCGCTTTGCCTTTCTGACCGCGCTGCGCACGTTGTAGGACGCAGCCTTGTATAGGTCCATATTACTGGAGACGAACCCTTCATTGTAGGCAGCGGTGCGTGATCTGAGAGCGTCGCGGATGTTTTTATCCACCCACGGCTTCTGGTTGGGAAACGTTCGGATGATAGTTCTTTCTGCTGTGTTGTCCGCTAGTTTCCCGATAAATCCCACAACCACTTCCGTAAACATGTTATGTTATCAGAGCTGCGCCGAAACATGTCCCAGTGTGCGTCATCCAGTGCGTCCTGCAGCACGGCCACTGATTGGTCCGTCCAGCGAGTGACCTCCCTCCTGATTGGTGGTTGCTGCTTTAGCCTTTGTTTGTAAGCAGGCATGAGAAGATGGCGGCATGGTCCGATTTCCCAAATGCCGCAGGGGTTGAGCCTTGTAACAGTTCTTGAACGGTGTGTAGCAGTGGTCTAATGTCCTAGTGCCCCGGGTGTTACAGTTGATGTGCTGGTGAAGGTTGTGAAATGTCCGTTTGAGATTCACTCTGTTAAAATCTCCCATAACAATGAGTGCGGCATCTTGGTGAAGTGTTTGTTGATGTGTGAGAGCCTCATGTAGCTCACATAAGGCAGTGTCCGAGTCCGTGTGAGGCAGAATGTAAACAGTGCAGGCAATGACCGCAGTGAATTCCCGAGGGAGATAGAAAGGGCGACATTTAACGATCAAAGTTCCAGATTGGGCGAGCAAGAGCGTGTGAGTGGGGAGATGTTTGTGCTGTCGCACCATCTGTTGTTCACCATCAAACACACTCCACCACCTCTTTTCTTCCCCGACTCCATTGTCCTGTCCATGCGGTAAACCGAAAAGAACCCCGTCGGCTACACGGCGTGGTCTGGTATCGCTGGGTTCAGCCAAGTCTCGGTGAAGCAGAGGAGGTTGCAGTCCCGAATGTCTCTCTGGAACTTGATTCTGGCTCTGAGGTCATCAAGCTTGTTCTCGATGGATTGAACATTGGCTAGCAGGATACTGGGCATGGGTGCGCGGTGTGCGCGAGCCCGTAGCCTGTTCCTGATGCCGGCTCGTTTACCTCGAGGCCGTCGCTTAGGGTCGCGTCCTTTGTTCTCTCTCAGGATCTCCTTTGGCCAGGTTGGGTCCGGAGTTAAACATGGTGAAACGTTCGTGTATTGTAGACCAATAGAAACCAAAGTGTCTCTACTGTAGCGAATTTGTGTGTTTTGCATGATGCCCATGCAAGATTATGGCAGATATAGCAAAAAGTGACGAAAACTGCAAAAAGTGGAGAAGTTGGGGCAGAGCATCCAGCACGGCAGCCGACCTCACCGGCGCCATTTTCCAGTTAATCAGTTAAACATTTTATTCAAGTACATCCATATGATGTTGTATCTTAGTAATGTTAAGTTTTCCTTCAAAAATAAATAGATGGCACGTGTAATAGAATAATATAATAGCAAACTTTACATAAGTATTATAGATTATCTTTTATTTTTCAGACTGAGTGGCTGTAACCTGTCAGAGAGAAGCCGTGAAGCTCTGCGCTCAGTCCTCAGCTCCCAGTCCTCCAGTCTGAGAGAGCTGGACCTGAGTAACTGTGACCTGCAAGATTCAGGAGTGAAGCTTCTGTCTGCTGGACTAAAGAGTTCACAGTGTGCAGTGGAAACCCTCAGGTCAGGATTCAAACGTTAACACATATGATCATTTAAAATGTGAATTATATTATTGATTGACTTATCAATAAAGCTATTAGCTGAACTTATATTTATATTTGAGTGGATTATTAGACTCTGAATTACCGTGTAAAATTTGTCACAGTCATATGTTCTGGCCAATTTACAGAAATTTGGCTAATCTTCCACAATATATACATTTGATTTCATTAGGAACAAAATGTACAAATTACATATTTTGCTGGATATTGGGTATTAATGAAATTATTATGTCTTTAATGACACCACATTTCCATATGTAGGAGGTTACTGGTGGTAATATTTCAGTGTTTGAGTTTTCCTTGCAAAGAAACATCTGGAATTTAACAATACATGTTTTAAAGCTGTTTTCTCCAAAGGGATTTGTATTAGTGATGGTAAATTTGATTCTTTTTACCGAATCGAGTTTAAATGAGTCACTCACCAAAATGAATCAGGTTTTTTAAGTCATTTGAGTCACTGAGTCAGTTGCCCAGACAAAAATGTACTTTTTCACTCAAACTTAATTTGTTTTTATTTTCATGTAAATCCTACTGCTACGATGAGTGATTGAAAAATCAAAACAACTATTTTATAGAACAAAAAAAATTAAGATTTCTAAATCAGACATTTATTTAGTTTATTTTATTAGTATTTCCTCAAATGTGTTAAATATATATTTTCTCATCTAAATAATTTAGTGAAATAGTGACTTTCAGATTATTTTACTTGCAATCTGCTGCTGCAGTAATGTGAGTCAGACACTGTTTTCTTTTTTTAATAGTGGTGGAACTGAGTTCATATATTTTTCCTTTAGTCTGCTTATCATCTTTGCACAAAAACGGAAGTGTAGACTGAATGTTATATTGCATCAGTCAGACTATCAGGCTTCATCTCAGATGAAGGAGTGACTCTCCCATTGTAACAAACTGTGAGCTTCAGCAGCTGAGAGGCAGGAGGGAAGGGTGAGTGAGTGGTCTTGATGCACGCTCAATCATCCAGGTAAGTAAATGTCCAAAAGTTGATTCTGGTCATCTGGACATAGCGTTTTGTGGAAGAAACATTTCATCACTCATCCAAGTGACTTCTTCAGTCTCAGCCAGTTTTGGGCAAGTTACTTTGAACAAGTAATTAATTATAGTTACTAATTACTTCTTCAAAAAAGTAACTGAGTTAGTAACTGAGTTACAATATTCTAAAATTAATTAATCACTCAAAAAGTAAACTATTGCGTTACTTTAAAAAAAACGTTTAACCCTCTGGGGTCCAGGGTAGGATTGGCCATTTTTAACTACTTCTGATGTTTCCTCTACATTTCACCTTTAAAAACTATTTACTTTGCCTTGTTTGGTATCATTCATTTCAGCACAACCTCACACGTCTGAATCTACAGTCATGTTTTAATTTTGACAAACTGTATTAACACAATTGATCTAAAATCAGACAAAAAACATAAAATCAGAGTAGAAAAAGTTATATTTTTTTTACTGTAACAACCACAAACAATGAATCATATTTCATAACTTTAAATGCAAATATAATTTTCAATTTTAAAATCCTATGCACTAGATTTGCAAACAACAAAGTATTTGCATCCATTTACCTTTTATCTTGATTTTTTAAAATAACCACTTCAAACTATTTACAGAACAATCAGCTGTTCTTCAATAAGATGTCACACAAATTATTTGTGCCACTCCAAAAAATAATTTCTGTCCACTATATATATATATACTTCTACCTGGAGACAGCAGTCGCCTCGTTGTTCTGACACACAACACAAAACTATCCACAACACTACACACTAACTACACAAGACAACACATTAACTACACACTGCAAACACACTAAACGTCAAAACTCGCTCTCTCTTTTCCTGCTCTCTCTCTCTCTCTCGCGTCACTCCTAAAACCCTTGGTTTTTTTTTCTCTCATAAGCAGAGAGGTCTCGCTGCGCTGTCCTTAGACAGTAAACGTGATGAAACTATTGAGGAAAAAACTCCGCGTCTATATTGTTTATCATGACTCTGGTTTTACGTGGCCTATCAACACAGTTTACAAACTGGTATATGTCACCTTGTTGCTTTGTCTGTAAGTGGTCATGTGATTGGCTTACCACGACTACTTTATTCTTCCTCAGCAAACAGCAGCACTGCTGCGATTGTTTTGCCCCCTGAGCTCCAGGTGTTGTGCTAGACAGTGATCGTGATTACCGTCCGCGGGAGCGCAGCTGCTTAAAGCTGTAGCGTCCAGATTACTTACAGCTACTTCCTGCAGCTGATATAAGATGAGGCTGAACACAGCTTCAACTGTCTGTTTGTTGAAAAATATTAATGGATTGCATTTTCTTGTTAGTAACTGTAACGGTGTTGTAATGATAGAGATAGCCCATACGGTAAAAAAATATATTTTAAAATACATTTTGAAATATATTTCAAAATATACAAAAAATGGCCAAAAATATATATGCTAAAATACATTTTAAAATATATTTATATATTTTGAAATGTATTTTAGCACATATATTTTTTGGCCATTTTTTGTATATTTTAAAATATATTTAAAAAATATATTTATAATATATTTTGAAATGTGTTTTAAAACATATATTTTTGGCTGTTTTTTTATATTTTGAAATATATTTATAAAATATATTTCAAAATACAATTTAAACTTATTTAAAATCATTCAAAAATATATAAATTTAACCTTTCATATATTTCTAAGAAAACACATTCACATGTAACAGCTGAAATAAATCTTTATTTGATGTTTAAAACATACATATAGCATATCAATCAGGCAAGGAATATACATTTCATAATTTTATTCTCATTACATACTTAAACATTCTAAAAGAAACACACACACACATATATGTGTGTGTGTGTGTGTGTGTGTGTGTGTGTACATATATATATATATATATATATATATATATATATATATTCATATTCATATGTATACACATACACACACATATGTGTGTGTGTGTGTGTGTGTGTGTGTGTGTGTGTGTGTGTACATATATATATATATATATATATATATATATATATATATATATATATTCATATTCATATGTATACACATACACACACATATGTGTGTGTATGTGTATATGTGCTTGTGATTGTATGAACATAAGTCAACATACTTAAAATGTAATTTCTTTTCCTTTTCCAACAGTCTCAGTTCCCCCAGCTTTCACTGCAATCCTCAAAGCCCCTCTGGACACATTGGGAAACCTCTTCCTTACCGCCACTGTAACAAACAAAAGTCACAGTTCTATTACTTTTATCAGAGTTAAAATAAAAATATGATTTATGTTAGCTGGCTTCATTTAGCAAACAGATATTTCTGTTTATATAGATACAGATATTTATACAGATATATTTTACGCATAATTTTACCTCTTTTTTTTCCTAGATGGAAAGTCTATCCAGTTCACATTACAGTAATGCTAACACCCCTTTTGGTCGTCTCTCCTTACCCTCCAGCATTCATAAATCTGTTGACCTTCTTTGTCTGAGACCAACCACTACAATGCATCATCACCTATTTGTATTGGTAACTTGCTTTACAACCTATTTTAATTGTTGCAAAGTAAGTTACTTGTGCTGTATGCAATTTTAGATACACAGAAAGTCTTCACTTACTATATATGCCTGTCATAGTGTCCTTATCAAGGGCAGTTCTTCACTCTGCGCTGATGTCCGTTTTGCTCTGTCCTCCTATAAAAAGCATGAACATTTGAGTGTTTGACTAGTTTTAGATTTCCAAAAATCTGATATTTGTACAACTAAACATTTGAACTACAATGATATGCTATTGAGAGATACTTTTATGGGTACTTTTTGGTAAAGAAACTGGTGACAGAGTTGTAGGCTTTTTAGAGTACTATTAGCTAACCATTTGAACTGACTTTCAAAGCTGTTTACCTTTTAAATTGCTGTGGATCAAAACCTCCAGTGGGAAGACGGCCATCAGAAGAACACGCACCATTGAACCTGAAAATAACAAAAACAAACAAAAAACAGAACAATATATAAGAGTCAGGTAGGGTAATAAATCTCTTCTGAAGCAATATAGTTCATTTTGGGTGAAAAACAAAACATTCCTCTAAAATATATATACTGACATCAGCAATCAACATCATGATTGTAATTATTTCCTTTTTAGTACATCTACTGCTGTGTGCATGTGTCAAGCACTACGACTGTATCTATGCATATAAATTCACCATATATATCCTGCAAAAATGTTTTGTTATAGTCAAAAAAGGCCAACAAACAAAGGCATTCAATCAGAGGTGAGAAATGAATTGGGAATATCAATTATCAACCTACTAGCAATAAAGCTTCTTTAACCAAGAAGCTTGAAATATTTGAATGTAAAATAAAATAAATAAATAAATAATAAAAATAACATGATGTAATTAAAATGCACAACTTACATTAAGGAAGTCTGCATTTGTATCCACAGGCTAAAAGTAAAACAGTAAATGTGTTAGTAATAGTACAGGTATTTGGAAAAAAAAAAAAAAAAAAGAGGCAGTAACTGTGACTCTTCTAGTGGGATGCTAAATGCAGAGATTTATATTTACAGTATAATACTGCATGTACAGGTAGCTGTGTTGTGAACTGTAACTGAATATCAGAGAATCTCAGAGAATCTCACCATAATAATGCAAGGTCTACACGCTTTCAATTGACAAACCAACATCTAATTCTTAAAATATTTAGATCATCGAAATTAGGTATCAAAATATTAGATACCATAAAAACTTGAATAAATAGTAAATTTTCTAACAAATAGAAAACAATGTTATTTAATGTTATTGTGTTGTTATTATTATATTTTATTTTTGTAAATATAATGGCAGATAAATTGTATCATCAACAATTATTGAGGTCATGTACATGTATTGTGTCGATATATCGATTATTGTGATAGGCCTACTGTTTTGGTATCATAACAAGCTTGTCAAACATGCATGACCACTAAGCAATGTCTAAGCAGTAGTACTGGTCTGAATGACAACAAACATAACTAGTGTTTTGGAAAATCTGTTAGAAAACAGTTATTTCAATAATTATGATTAGCATGTGACACAGACACTGCATAAAAAGCTACAACAACAAATACTTACTTTAGGAGGATGGGGGAGGGCAGCGTGAGGTTGAGACTTTGACATCTGTAAGAAACAAATTCATGTATTACCAACAAGTCACTTAAAAATACATTAATGTGGCAGACTGTTCCCTGTTCAGATGCAGTGTATAAGTACAATCACAACAATGGGGTGGGGCCAAGTGGCTGCAACCCTAGGTACAATGTGCAGGTATATATAATTACATATAATATATGTGAATAAAGCAAGAATCTGTTCAGGTTAGTCACTGTGCTGACTGATGCTTGCTAGGTTTATATGATTGCAAACTGCACAAAAACAACAACAGCAACAACATTAATGACAAACAAAATTACTTACATTTATGTAAATCTCACATCAGGAAGATCTGCATTCGATTTCATGGGCTGAAATAAATAGGCAGAAACATTACTGCTAAAAAAACAAAAAACAAAAACTCTAAAAAGCCTAAAAATGACTTAAAAAGCAAGGAAATGTGGAACATTGTAATTAGCGAACATTAATAAAGCATAACTGTGCTTTGTTTCTAACCTTGGTAAGTACTCTGTAGCCAGAAGGAGAGGTGGGATTTCTGTGAAAGCCAAATTAAATGTGAATAGGTTTTGATAGTTATTGTGTATAACAAGTGTAAACAGTTTTATTTGTATTTTTTCCCTTTCTGAGAAGGCAGAATAATAAGAAAAGTCAAAAGTACGTCACAATATAATTAATTAAGTTACATATTTTGATTACCAAATTATGGAAGCGTGGAGCTGCCACCCAGGCAAAAGAAAAATAGAGCTATGTCACGTTATAACGTGAAATGTTTATTGTTCTAACATTATGCTTTTCATGTTTGTATAATATAATATCACGTTATTACAATATACATAATTATCACGTTCGCACAATATTGTACGGACGTGATAATTATGTACATTTTTCGTACAATGTTGTTCAAACATGTTGTTAAAACGTAAAAAGTATATTGTATAAACATGATAGTATATTGTTAGAACGATAAACTTTTCACGTTATAACGTGATATACTTATATTTCTCTTTTGCCTGGGTGGCAGCTCTACGCTTCCGTGCCAAATAAGCGAGAATAAAGTAATATTATATGAGAAAAGGCACCTGCTAGCTTGATGATGGAGGCTTCATAGACCGGCCACCCGCCTTTTGGCTTCTTGTCGCCACTCCACCAAATAAAGGTCCGTTTCCTCCATGCCGGCTAATTATTCATCCTCATTAAAATCTCGTATATGTTCAGTTGGCAGAATTGAGAATTTTACATCTTCCAACCACTTAACGCAAACATAATCGGCTTGTTTCTTCCCATCTCCTGTATCCGGCCGTTCCTCTCACTGTCGGAATTCGCGCCTCAGAGACGTCGTTATTTTTCAAAAAAAAAAAAAGGAAGAAAGAAAGAAAGAGAGAAACAGCAACAAATAATAAAGAGAGTTTTTGCACGTTCATTGCACATTTGTGGGAATGTTTAAATATTTAATTTTTATTAATTACTTTTCATTATATCTTTATTTTTTAAACCACCATGGCAATGCGCATGCGCATACTCTTCTGCACGCAAAGGGCTTTGGAGTAGACGTAATGTCGCAATGCATTGTGGGAGCGCAGCACCATCTTGGCGGGCCACGAATCAAAACAAGATTGCTACGAACCATTCTGAAACGTAGCTCAAAAGAAAATGACGGTATAGAGACAGATTGTGTCCAGATGCAAAGAGACGGTACTTGACTGTTGAAATGTGGACCCGTATGAAATATAGCCGTGGAGTAGAAACCCTGAAGACCAAACCGCTATTGACTTAGCATGATCTACTCCCGTACCTTGTCTGTGGAGTCAGAGCATACACGGCGCACCAATTTCGCAATTATAAATCTCTGGAGGCGCACATCCAATTCACCAAGGATTGGGTACAAGATTTGGCTGTTTTTAAGCCTCCACGTTGTGAGTACGCCGTCATTCAAGCAAAGGTAAGTCAGCTTGAGTACTGTGAGTAAAATGCGTTTGATTCCCCCCAAACATTCAAATTAGTGCAGCATAAATTCATTCATGAGGGGGAAATTACAGTGAGAACACGCGGAGGCTCTGTTAGAGGGATAACATAGTGAGTTCAGTGCATTGATGTGACATTGTCCTGAAGGATTTAGTTATTCTTTATGGTTAAAGAAATTGCCCTAATTAATTCATATTTATTATAAATAATCCTAATTACACATCTTGCTTCCTTGTTTGTGTGCTGTGTCACTAAAAATACATTGTTTTAGTTTTATACATTGATTAATGACCTGCAGAATCTCCTTATCATATTAGGTGTCCATAATTGTCACTTAAAGTCGAACTTTATGTTTTCTCCATCTTGAAAGTGATTACATCCTTGCATTGCATACTTTAGGTTCATTTTTTGCTGATAGGTTTCTAAAAAGAAACATGCAGATTTAAAATATAACATGCAGGGTTCTATAGATGGATACATAAAAACACTTTATTTGTTACATTTATGATAAATGGATTTGAAAGTAAATAAAACACATTTATGTCGGCCTTGGCTTATTAAAGTTCTTGTCTTTAAATGAACTTTGTCTGTGTGTGTTTCAGGTACTGCACTCTTAAAGACTGAATTGCAGCATTGCAACCACAAATCATTGTGAGCCTCACAGGGAAGGTTGAAGCCGCCCACTGCAGCTGTATGGCCGGAGTCATGGAGACCTGCAGCCATGTCGCTGCTCTTCTGTTTAATGTAGAAGCAACAGTGAGGATCTGTGGCACAAGGACTGTTACAGATGAACCTGAATACTGGGTTTTGCCTGGTAATATGACCAAGATACAGCCAGAGGTTGGCCATAAGACAGACTTCTCCTCTTCAGCTGCCCTTAAAAAAGGTTCTTGATCAAAACATAAACAGACCATCCGTATTGAAAGGTAAAAGGAGCCGTCCTCAAAAAAGAAAAGTTCCACCTGCTACTGTGGAGGAGTTGGATCAACTGATGGGACAATATTTTTCCAAGCATAGTTCTGTTCTGAATAACCCATAATGTTTTAGTTTAGGGGGCCATGTAAATACTTTGCATTTACTGAATATGTACTTACTAAGTACCACTGTTCAAAAGTTGAATAAAGAAACAAAGAAATGTTTGCCTATTTTTAATTAAAAGCACTTTGTAGAACATCAAATCAGTTACAATGTAGAATCAATGTTATGTATAGTTTACAAATGACAAAATGTTCACATAAAATCATGACAGCACTTAAACAATATCACCCACTGCTAGCATTCTGTAATTTACTGTCTCTTTTGAAAACTTGTCACTACATAAACAGCACAAGACTTAAGAGTATTTAACAAGAGTATTTTACCCTGGTTTTACTACCACACTGGGGCACATGTTCACCAAAACGCAGCAAACCTTTGCCATCTTATCCAGGAGGGTCACCTTTTCACCCTCACATGGAAGAAGTAATCTGATTGGCATGGTGGTATGTAGCATGTGGTTTGAAGCAGAGATTTCGTAGTGCCCCATGTGTAGTGTTGGAACCCAGTCAGGATTTATTTCATTCATTTCATAGGCTGGTTTGCTGCAATAATGCCAAATAATTAGCAACTCTATAAATAGAAGGTAGTTCTGCATGTTTGTTCTAAGTTTGTGCTATGATCTCAGAGCACATTGAAAATAAAACTAACAGGCTATAAAGAATAATATGAACTTATTTAGAACTTACCTGAATGAAAATACTGGAGCAAACCAACAGATCTGGGGATGGTAGAGAACTGAATATCAGCTTGTCTCACAGCTGCTATGCAGGTTAGACGCCTTCTTTTGGTAACATCCAACACCTCATGATGCTTCCAGGTGAGGAAACAATGAAAAGAGAGCCTGTTTTCAAGCTTATTCCTTTGCCAGTAGTGCAATCTAACATTACAACCGGCCACACAGCAAGCATTTGTTTGGCCTGCTAATATGGCGCCTCGACCAAAAATCCTGGCTACGCCCCATCCCGTAAGATCACGCTCCAGAGTCCTATTAACGTATGGATCTAGAAAGAAGACGCTGCATTTTTAACTCTGAGGGAGATGGCGAATGAGCCTATTTCCAAAAAAGTGGAGTGTGTTCCTTTAAGTACGATATTGTATATATTGTCAAAAACTAAAGTGTACATATCAGTTGTTGTATCTTGTTTACTGTATCACTGACAGATAATTTCAAAGTCAAGTGAACGCTACATTATAGTGAGATATTGTGTAATGTGAAATACTGTAAGCAAATGAATAAACAACCTGATTCGTGATAGACGTTTGACTCTTTTGTTTGAATCCAACTGTTTTTTGCAGATGTGCATAAAACATGTTACTTTTAGTATTATTATCATTATCATCATTATTGCACTAAATACATTTTAAATAAAGGATACTTTGATATACATTCTACTGTAAGGTTGGAAATGTATTTTCTTCACCCTAAAATATGTTTTGAAATGTATTTTGGTTTGAAAGAAATATATTTTCAATTTCAAAAATATTTTTTTTTGGAGCATCACAAATACAAAATATATTTACCATATATTTGAAATATATTTTGGCCAGGAAAAATTTATTTTTTTACCGTATGGGAGTAATTAGTTAGCTTACTCATTACTGAAAAAAGTAACGCCGTTAGTAACGACTTATTCCCATCACTGGTCTCAGCTGACTGCAGGTTTCCAACCCTATAAACAGTGCATCTGCATAATGACTGAAACCAGCCCACTGAAGGAACAATGGGCTGGGAGCTCAGTTCCTTAATCATAATTATGCAAATTCTCATGACCATTGAGCAACAACAACTGATCAAGGCCCACTGATCAATGGCCATGAGAACCATTCACAGAGAGTTGGGGAGTGGCTGCAATCACAGCATTTTAATCATTATTTTAAAGGCTGTAGATTGGAGCCATTGCTCTAACTGTATGAATGTAACAGGGCTTGGTGCTGATGCTAACAGTGCTAGCTGCTTCAGCCTTTATTTACACATTATAAGCACATTTAGCTTATTTTAAACAGTATATAAAACAGCTGGTACTGCTGGGACTTTATATTTTCACAAGCTAACATGAGCCAATCAGTGAGACGTCTAGCCATGACAGTTGTATGTTGCTGTGAGAAGAGTCGGGCTACATACAGTGATGCTAGTGTTAGCCATGTTAGCATGTTAGCTTCTGTGTTTTTATAGTTTAGACTTCTTGTTTATTGTTAGCTGCTCTGTTTAGTTGCTTTAGGGTTTCTTAGTTTACTTTTCCTGCTTTATTTTGGTAGTTATCGTGCTTGGTGTCATACGTTCAGTTTGACTTCCTCCCCTGACATTGTCTACATTAGTTTCAGCTGTCGAAGGTTTTATTGAGTGTTTTCTATTTCTTCCATTTGAACAATAGTGGTGCACTCTATGCTTGTAGCTGCTGTGTGTTCTTCTGTCAAACAAGATGGCACCTGTGTTTGGCTTTGCCGCTGCTGCAGCCCGCTGGAGGCAACAATGTAGTTTTTCACTGTCGTCAATCATTTTTTGTAAAGTCATTTTTGCTCTTTTGTGTTCTGACTTAATTACTGCTGCTTTAAAATATGATTGGGAGATACTGTTAACCCTTTAAGGCCAGTCAGAGCGGAAAACACTCAGTTTTGCGCAACTATTTTTAAATGCCTGTAGATCTGCAACCACATAAGCTAGCGCAATAATTTTTATTTTTGCATGTGAAACCGGAGTTGTGCTTACATCTTATGCATCCAGCTTATCCAAGGTCATCGTTTTCTTCCACACATAGCTTTGCAAAAGTTGCATGAAAAGCACTTGCAGCAACAAAAAAGTAATATGCCAGAAACACGCTTTGCCAATCCGATCAGCTGTTCATAGCACTTCCTAAGTTGGAAAAGATGTCAGCGCGAACTATCATATGTATACGCCATTACCTGCCCAAAACTTGAAGTGACGTCATTTTTGCAGAAATTGTAGTTGTTTGGTTTTTTACCTTCAAGGCCTTATAAGCCTACTCTGGTGTTTTTAAAAGTCATGTTTCAGTTTGTGCTTTTCTGTATAGTTTCTGGGATGTTTAGAACTCAAATTACACAGTTGGTAATAGTTTATTTTGATGCACTGCAGTTTTTCCTGCAAATTCGCATTATAATATTTATTTTTGTTTTTCATGCAGTATATAAAAATTGGTGTATCTCAAAAATAAAACTATGGATACACTCAAATTACATTTCCTGTGTTTGGAAACTATTTTGTACAACTTTTTTTTGGTTCTTCAGTTTTGAGGGATAAACCTCTTAAATTTCTCTAACTACAAATATATATACAAAACAATTTTCATTTTTTTTTGTAGTTTATTGCACTTTTTGCTATATATGTAGTTACTATGGACTGAATGCATACATATTATTAAAATTTGGGCTATAACGGTTGTATTGATGTATAGCAACTTGAACTGCTCCCCAAAAATGCCACTGCAGCATGTAAAAATATAAAGATAAGCTCTAGCGGACGTGGTTCTATTGTTGGTCTTAAAGGGTTTAACATCAAAGATTCAGTGGAGAGCTACTGTAACAGCTGAACAGAAAAACTCTTCCTCCTCCTCTGGTGTGCTACTGTTCACAACCCGCAGGACTTCCACCCTCAAGAGATGGAAAAGGGGAACAAGGGCCAAAGTCCAGGTGAAACTGAGAAGGTAGCTAGCTTCTTGGTTGTGGGGAGAATCCTGGTGCCTGCGTCCACTTCCTCTCCTGACATTTAGTTAATATGTTACGCCGGTGCCTGGGACCTGGGCTCTGTGGCTCAAAAGCAGTTTGCTCATGGTGTGTCCGTCAAACGTTCACTGTTTTTATTGATAACAGCTATGTCTGCTCATCGATCATTGCTTCCCCCAGCTCTGGAGTCGCCGCCCTGCCCAGCAGGTCCACAGGGGTGCATTGGTTTTTATTTCAAGTGCTGCTGCAGTCAGCTGTTGATTTTGCAGTTCGACCGTCATCAACTCGGTTGGCCCTGCTTAACGTTCGCTCCATAACGAACAAATCATTTATTCTAAGCGATCTCTTTATTAAAGAGTCTCTAGATTTGATGTGTCTGACTGAGACGTGGCAGCAAAATAAGGATTATGTCCAATGTTCCCTCTAATGTTTCATGTGTCTGAGAAAACACACAAACTCCCTGAGTGGTCCCTTGGATCACTGGATCACGTTGTCATTAACGTGGCTTCACTTCACATCAGCCACTTTGCTAAAACACTGGTGTTTGCACATGAGGACGCTGTCATAGCCTGTCAACCACGTTGATCAGCTGTGTATAAATAATGATGTGAATCGTATCATTGGCTGGACTATGGGATAAGGTGGCATCGTTCTAATCCCATACTGGAGCAGCCAGTCACTGACTAACACTGCAGAACAGAATTGTTAACGTATTCATTTTAATTTCAATTCAGGTTAGATTAAGTTTTTTGTGTGCAATGCAGATTTTCTGTGTGCAGAGACCGTGTCAGTGGATTGCGCACACGCGCAACTTAGAGGGAACATTGATTATGTCCACTTGAAGGAAATCTGCCCGGCTGGCTGCTCCGTCATCTGAACTCCGCGTCTTTTAGGACGTGGTGGAGGACTCGCTGTTGTTTACCAGGACAGATTCACATGCAGTCTGATGACCTCGGACTCCTTTTCTTCATTTGAGTCACAGATGATGGTCAGTTCTCTAAAAAACATTTATTGTATTTTATTCTACCTGATGGGGTCTTTCTAACTGAATTTAACGACCTTCTGAAATCCATCATTACATTGGAGAAGGTTGGGAGATTTGAGCCTTCATATTGATGACACTTCCTGTAACACTGCTGCTGAGCTCATCACTGTCACTGAGTCTTTTAACTTTAGGCAGCATGTTTCTGGCCCCACACATACAACGGGTCACACACTGGATCTTGTTTTCTCCCTGGGTTTAAATATACATGATGTATGTGTGGAGGATGTCCATGTGAGTGACCATACCTGCATATTTTTTAACTTGTTATTTTACTTGGATCCTTCATCTCCTAAACTGATGATCCAAAGGCGAATTATAAACCAAGATGCTGCTGAAAGGTTCTCTGCCATGTTTGACCCTCGCATGGCTCGTAGTGACCTCGACTTACGTATTTTATCTTTTAATGATCATTGATAGTATTTTCGCCGTAGAAATTGTTATGTCCTATATTATTGAACCCCCCATGTCTATGCTGATGCTCCTTGAACGCACCACATAGGTACTCGAGGCCATGCGATGGCTGCTAGTCTGTGTTCTCAGTATTTTTTCTCCTCTCACCGCCAACCTGTGTTTCCTTGGTTTATTGCTGTGTGTGAATGACAGAAGGTGGGTTCTGATTATATGATGTTGTGTAGGTCAAATGTTATTGAGTGTGTTTCTTCACTTGCGAGGATGCTAATGCTATCTTACGCTAATGCGCTGCTAAGCTAATTGATGCTAGTTGTAACTAGTGATGGTAAATTTGATTCTTTTTACTGAATCGAATTTTAATGAGTCACTCACCAAAGTGAATCGCTTTTGAGTCATTTGATTCACTGAGTCAGTTGACCAGAGAGTGCAAAAAATGTAGATTTTCACTCAAACTTAATTTGTTTCTCTTTTCATGTAAATCCCACTGCTAAGATGAATGATTCTAAAAAAAACAACAACTATTTTATAGAGCAAAAAAGAGCAAAAGCATTTCTAAAATTAAGCAATTTCCTATCAAAATTGCTTAATAAACATTTATTTTGTTTATTTGTATTTTATGAGTATTTTCCTTAAATATGTCAAATATATATTTTCTCATCTAAATGTCCACTGAGCTGTGTATGGAACGCCAGGACTGCCATAATGAATTAATTAAATACACCTTTAAATAATTAATTAAATGTGTCAATAATTAATTAAAATTGGAATTAATTAATTAAATAAATAGTTATGACACATGTAATTAATTAATTAATGACACATTTAATTAATTATTTAATGATATATTTATTTATTTCATTTTGGCAGTCCTGGCGCCTGGCTCTCATCATGAAATAATTTTATCTGTCAACCTCACCCATCAAACGCAGGGGGCGGGGTTAACGCTGCTCATGCAGCTTCTCTAACATTTGATTGATTGCCGTGCAAAGTAAGTCAAAACAGGTCGATCCTAGATCCTAGATTGCTTGTGTAGACTTGGGGCAGCCAGGTATCCCAGAATGCATTTCAAATCACAGGCAGCAATGGTGTAGTTTTAAAATAGCCCGTTTTTCTGTCACCAACTACACTTTTAACAGTGTTTTAGCCGCGAATGTCGCGCTGTAATCTTCACGTCTGGTCAGGTTGTCAACATAGAACATGTTTGTGCTCAGATGTTTTCAGAGATTTCAGTAGCTCTGCTAACAGTCAGCATGCAGAGTGCACCGAGGGGGTTACGTTAACCGGTTTGTTTACATATTCCACTCTCCGTGTTCCACGTGTTGCATTCGCAGATTCTCATTTTCACCGAACGATCGTCTCTTTCCACCTGCTCTTGTGTCTCTGTGCTTCTGTAACATAAAGAACGAGCTGACATTTTT
This sequence comes from Neolamprologus multifasciatus, assembly GCF_963576455.1. NCBI lineage: Eukaryota > Metazoa > Chordata > Actinopteri > Cichliformes > Cichlidae > Neolamprologus > Neolamprologus multifasciatus. The sequence continues at coordinate 35,334,004 of NC_140456.1, read as the reverse complement.
CTCACGAAACCAGCGATCAGCTCAACAGACCCTCAGTTTACCTGCATGCATCCTCCTCCTCACCTGTCAGCTGTTTAACACCTGCTGCTAATTCAAGAAACACGCCCACGTTACCTGGTGATAGTCACAGTTTAACTGGGCAGCCGGTGCTCGATATTACGCAACGTCAGCACATTTTTCTGCACAAGATAAGTAAATATAGTTTTTCCCGAGCGCAGAGTTGCTGGAGCTTGTTTCCCAACAGAGCACTTTATAGGCGAACCCACTTCCAATCACCGGCACAGCTTTGAAACCTCACCTGAGTTTCAGCTCTCAGTGTTAAACGCTGGACTTAATTCACTCAGGTTTTGTCTGTCGGGTCACGTTTACTTCGCTGTTTTATTTACAACTGAGCAAATCGGTTTGGCTGAGGTTAAAGTTACGTTTCATAACTGCACCGTTTTACAGACGTTTAATGGTTCACTGGCACATGTGTTAGACTGAACTATTCGCTTTTCTTTATCTGGTGTGTTTTGGATTTAACAGTGAATTTTGAGATTAAACTGACTTTTAAAATGTTTTTATACAAAGAGGAAAGAGAAGGCGCATTTCCACCGAGAGGAGCAGAGTTTCCAACTACATGTTCATAATGCAGACTGCAACCTGGACAGAAATATTATATCATCTGTTTTTTAATAGTTATTCTAAGCACCAGCAATCTGTTAGAATTTTTAGAGTTTACTTAACTAAAAATAAATGAGGTTAACATATAATTTGTGTGATTTTTTTTCTCTCTTTTTATTCATTTATTTATTTTTTTGCTTTTTCGGTCATGTTATGTTTAACTGTCAAAGGTTTGTTACAAACTATGAAACACATGGTGCAGACTTCTGGATGTTAGAAGAAAACTAATACTGCTCATGAATGAGACTAAAGGGTGGCTGTAGCTCAGGTGGTAGAGCAGGTCATCTACTGATCGGAAGGTTGGTGGTTCGATTCCTGGCTTCCCCTAGTCTGCATGCCAAATATCCTTGGGCAAGATATTAACCCCAAATTGCTCTCCGATGCATCCATCGGAGTATGAATGTGTGTGAATGTTACTTAGAATGCACTTAGATCAATGTGCTTGTGCGAATGGGTGTGAATGGGTGAATGCACAAGTTGTGTAAAGCGCTTTGAGTGCTCAGAAGAGTAGAAAAGCGCTATATAAGAACCAGTCCATTTACCAGTCCATTTAAAGGCAGGAAGGTGTCCTTTAAAACTAAACACGTTAGTAGGACCTCCCTATTTATATCATAGTTTATGAAATAGCACGTGTATTTCAGTAATAGCTACTGATTTCAGTGTAGTGGTGAACAGTCACACAGCTCACGTGGGTGTTATCTGTGATACTCCTTAACAATCATTTATCCAAGTTAACTTCAGTTAACTCTGAGCGGCTGGATCGACGGAGGTCAGACAACAATTTTACATGTATGATCTTAAAACAGGACACAGCCATTATCCGTCCTGGCCTCATATCAAATGTGAACGCAGACTGAGTCTATGTTTGACGTTTGCTTTATATCTAATCTTCCTCTCAAACATTTAAACAGCAGCGAGTCTGCAGCTGAGGGAACACAAACTCAAACTGTCTGAACAGGTTTGCTCGTTTCTTGCGTTCATTTGGTGATTTATTAAATGTATAACTGTTATTCTAATCTGCTGCTGAGTCTCTTACGCTGATGAAAATGCAGAAAACACAGATCACACCTGTTCAACCAATCGCTTTCATTCCACTTTGATCTGTGACAAACTGACGGTTCATCTCTGTTACAGTGTTGTTAGACTGCTATATTTGTGTGTTCTTTATGCTGTAGATGTTCACGTCTCTGGAATAGTTGGCAGTATTAAGGATGCTTTTCTGTAAAATCATATTGATATGAGCCGTGAATTATTCGTAGATGACAGTTAGATTAGTCAGCTGGGAAACTCTGTGTTACCTCAGAGAGCTGAAGATATCGTGGACATGCTGACCTCGCTCTGTGGTGTACAGGTCCGTTTACCCTCATGATTAATATTCACAATAAAAATATTAGCCGAACATCATGAAGTCTGTATGTGTGTCATAGTGTCGAACAACCTTTGTACAGTTAAAGCCAGCAGTTACTACATGACGGAAACACCAACGTTATCTCTTTTATGTGTTTATCAGGTCACGCTGATGACTGAACAAAAACCCAAAGATCAGCTGTTAATCGAATTTATTTGCTCTCTCTCCTCCTTAAACATGTTTTTAATGTTAGTTATAATTCAGAATTGGCGACTGAAACACGTAGGACACATAAAAACATCAGGAAATAAAACCCTGATAAATATAACCTCAGTAAAAGAAGTCCGTGTCAGTGGGGTTTATTACAACTGTGTACCGGGGCCTGCGCTTTGTCGGTGGTAATAACAGCTCGATTGCTTGCGAGGCGAGCGGGTCTATCCCCCGCTTTGCCGTGAGACTGGGCAGACATCTCCGAAATCATCGAAGCACTTTTGCAAAGAGGCTGTATCTTGACAAACCGACCAGACACATGAAGATTAAACCGCTACATTCTCAGCTAAAAAAATATTAAAACTGTATTTGGTGACACACAAACAGGGTTTTTCAAAGTTCAGTTCTGTTAGTTTCCACATGCTGGTTGTTGTGTGCTAAAAACAATGGCCACCAGGCCAAAGCAATGGTTTTGAGTCGATCAGCGTTAGCCCCGCCCCCTGAGTTTGATGGGTGAGGCTGACAGATAAAATTATTTCATGGTGAGAGCCAGGCGCCAGGACTGCCAAAATGAAATAAATAAATATATCATTAAATAATTAATTAAATGTGTCAATAATTAATTAATTAAATGTGTCAATTAATTAAAATGTGAAATACATAAATAATTAATTAAATGTGTCAATAGTTAATTAATTACATGTGTCATAACTATTTATTTAATTAATTATTTCCCATTTTAATTAATTATTGCCACATTTAATTAATTATTTAATGGCGTATTTAATTAATTCATTATCGCAGTCCTGGCGTTCCATAGCTGTGAGCCAGGGGGCGGTAATGCGCCTTAACATTGGTTGCCAACCAAGAAGAAGAAGAAGCTGTGAGCCCAGAGGGAGGGGTGAGTGAGTGAGAGATTCGTTCGCTCCATGATTCAGCACAGGAAGGGAGGGGGTGAGTAGCTCATATGTGCTGTTAGCATGTTAGCAGAGTGATGCTACTGTGAACTGAGGAGCTATTTTCTTCATGTGAGCTTCTACTCAGGGTTTTTTCTTCCAGTTCAGAGCAGAAATGCTTTTGTTAAGAAACTGGCTGTTGTTGTCCCCCCCCCCCACAATTTTAATTATAAGCTAGATACATTTCAACTAATGGAATTAGTTTGCTAACAGCAACAGGAATGAGTCAGTGAGTCAGTTGGGCTTGGGAATTATGATTCACGAGTCAGTAAAGTGATTCTCGAGTATTGAACGATTCGTTCACGAATCGAACATCACTAGTTGTAACCTTGTGTGCAGTGATTGTTGAGGTGTTGGTACCTGTGAGTGCTGAGCACAGTTTCCTTGTGTAATTGTGGATCTATGTTTGGGTGCATTGAATGTTTGACGCGTGCTTTACATATGGTTCACTTTATGTATCATCACTACAGACCTAATAAATCACCTGAACTTGGAAGTCTGCCTCCATGTTCTTTAACCGGAGCACACCCACCGTACCTGGCCACTCTAAATAAGCTAAACTCCTGGAGACAACACTTTGTCCATTTTATTTAGATACAGTGGCACCTCTGAAGCAAAGTGTTGTCTATTCTTCTTCTATCTATCCCTGGATAAATGAAAATACTCAAAATTTCAGGAGATATTGTGGCAAGTTAGAACATTTATGAAAGGCTTCCAAGCTTGAGGTTCATCGAGTACATCTCAAGGAATCAATATCCTCACTTAATAACATGATTAAAAAAAAAGCTGGAACTGAATATTTTTCAAATCTAATAGCTTCAAAAAAGAACAATCCCAAAGTGTTGTTTGATAAAATTATGAAAATGGTCTCTCCTGATATTCCTCGTGTACCAGTCTATACTAAATCTGATTGTAATGAATCTTTGAACTATTTTGTAAATAAGGTCGCTGCCATCAGCTCTAATATTTCTCCATCATCCTCCCAGTATCACACTGACATGTTGCTTACTTCTGATACCTGCTCCTCTTTTACTCCTGTCACCTTACAGGACGTCAGTGCTCTGCTTGGTCAAATGAAACTGACTTGAAGCCACCTTGATGTAATTCCTACACCACTTTTCATTAGTGTGTTTGACTCTATTGGCCCCTATATTCTGGACATATTTAATACTTCTCTTCATGCTGGCTCAGTTTTAAACAAGCTGTCGTTGAACCAATATTAATGAAACCAAATTTGGACCCATCTCTTCCAAGCAGTTACAGGCCAATATTAAAATGACCTTTGGTGTCAAAGATCTTGGAAAAAACAGTTACAGAACAACTTAACGACTTTCTGGAGAAAAACAATGTTGTGGACATTTTCCAGTCTGGTTTCTGTAAACTGTCCTCCACTGAAATAGCTTAACTTAAAGTGTGTGGTGACATTCTGATGGCAGCAGACTCTGGAGAGTACACCGAGTTGGATCTCACCTCTGCTTTTGATACTGTTGATCACAGCATCATGATAAATAGGCCGAAGGACTTGTTCAGGATTACTGGTGTTGCTTTAAAATGGTTTCAGTCGTTTCTATCTGAGAGATCTTTGACTGTCTGTATGAATCATGTGTTGTCTGAAACATCAGTTCTGCCTTCTGGGGTACCTCAAGGATCTGTTTTAGGTCAGATTCTCTTTTTCCTTTATATACTTCCTCTGGGCCACAGGTGTCCAACTCCAGGCCTCGAGGGCCGGTGTCCTGCAGGTCTTAGATGTTTCCTTGATCCATCACATCTGATTTAAATGGTTAAATTCCTCCTCAACATGTCCTGAAGTTCTCCAGAGGCCTGGGAATGAACTAATCATGTGATTCAGGTGTGTTGACCCAGGGTGAGACCTAAAACCTGCAGGACACCGGCCCTCGAGGCCTGGAGTTCCCCACCCCTGCTCCAGGCCAAATTATCAGGCGTCTTATCATCTCTACACTGATGACATTCAGTTATACTGTTCTTTCAAAGATTCTCAGTTTGATACATTTTCTTGTTTAAATAATTGTCTGTCAGGAGTCAAACAATTGTTAAACTTCAACTTCCCCCAGTTTAATACGGATAAAACAGAAACTTTGATTGATTGATCACATGTCTTCAGAAATTAGGCAGCAGATCAGTTTTTAGGCCCTTCCATTAAATCGAGTCTCAGAAACTTAGGTGTTATATTCGACAGTTCAATGTTGCTTGAGAAACTCTCTAAACAACTGGTTCGAAGCTGTTTTTATCATCTAAGAAACATTTCTAAACTCAGACTGGTGTCAAAGGCAGAACTTGAGATGATTCATGCTTTTATCTCTTCTCACTTGGATTATTGTAATGGTCTTTTTACGTGTCTCAACAAATCAGTTCTGGAGCTTCACACTGTACAGAATGCTGCGGCGAGACTTTTAACTGGCACAAACAAGAGGGCACACATTACTCCAGTTTTGGCTTCTCTTCATTGGGTGCCACTAAATTTTAGGGTTCATTTTAACATTTAAGTCATAACTTTTAGAGCTATACATGGTGAAGCTCCTCAGTGCATCTCTGACCTGTTGAAACCTCATGCTTCATCCTGAGCACTTAGGTCTTTAGGTCAGAGGTCACTGTTGGTCCCACAGACACACGTGGGGATTGAGTTTTCAGGCACCGAGGCTGTGGAAATTCCTGCTGTTGTCTTTATGCTGTCTAGACTCCACTGACTCTTTGAAAAAGCAGCTGAAGACATTTCTATACAAACGAGATTATGTGCTATATAAATATATTTTACTTACTTACTTGAATAATATTTCATTTATGAATATTTTTTTATTAAAATATTTATTTTATTTACTTTATCACCTAATTAAATTATAATTCTGTAAATAAGGGTGATAGTGTGGCCTGTGTAGGTTGTCTTCAGGTTCTCTGCTTCCTCCCACAGTCCAACAACATGCATGCTGGGTTAACTGGAGTGATTGTGAGCCTAAATTGTCTGTCTCTGTCTAGCTCTGTATTTACTTGGCTACATCACCGTGGTTACTGATGCTGAACCTATAACCTGGTCTGGATCAGGTTATGTTCAGAGTTTGTGTTTAAAATCGACTGAAGTGCCTCGTTTTCAGTGATTCTTTCATTTACAGAAAGCTTTAAGTGTGATATAGATTCAGTCATATCTGACTAATGTCAGTGAATGAGGCCCAGCTGTAAAGTCACAGCAGTCACACTGTATGTGTCTCATTGTCACTGGAGTTTAGGCTCCTTGCATTCAGCTGGTGCTGCAGAAAAAGTAGAAATGTTTCTGTTTGGTACGAATCTGCTGAGTCTCTTTTACAAAGATGGAACTGCAGCTAATCCTACTCATGTAGCCTGTTAGTAAAAACCCAAGTCACTGTCAGACACAGCAGACATTTACTGATAATCTCACTGTATGTGATCTTTTAGCACCTCCTAGTGGTGAACATGTGGAGTGTTGTTAGTCTGGGTGACGAGTGTAACTGTTGAGTGAGATACACCGGACCTGCATGCTGGTAGCTTAGCCACAGCTCAGGTGTGGAGAAGCTGAAAAAGAAGGTTTTCTAGTTCGTAAGGAGGAAAAAACTGAGAGGACTGAGTTAAATAGAGGCTAGAGAGTAACACAGAGCGGCCACGAAAGCTGCTCACACAGTTTAGAGAGACCTGTTAGTTAGTCAGACCAGCTGACTAGTGAACCGGCTAACTAGCACACCAGCTGACTAGTGAACCGGCTAACTAGCACACCAGCTGACTAGCGAACCGGCTAACTAGCACACCAGCTGACTAGCAGACCAGCTGACTAGTGAACCGTCAGCGAACCGGCTAACTAGCGAACCGGCTAACTAGCACAGCGGCTAACTAGCAGATCAGCTAACTAGCAGATCAGCTAACTAGCGAACCGGCTAACTAGCACACCAGCTGACTAGTGAACCGGCTAACTAGCACAGCGGCTAAATAGCACACCGGCTAACTAGCAGATCAGCTAACTGCAGCCACAAGCTGAAGGACGATTAAATGTAGTGGAGATATCAGGGATGACACTGGTGTGTCTGATTCACTCTTTAGCACTCCGGTCACTCCGGTGTGTCAGCCAGAACACCACTGAAGGCCAAATGATCCCAGCGTGTGGAATAAGGAGCTTAAGGTTCGGTTTGAAGCACTTTATTCTTTCACTGATTGATTCTTGTGGCTGTGATCACGTGTGTGGTTTTCTTACAAAAAGGAAGTACACAATGCAAATGCATGACAAATAAGATGAATAGATAAGATACATATCCAGTTAGATGCATACGTCAGTATAGCTAACATAACCATATATAAGGACAAAGATCACAGTACTATAATGCAGTAATGTTAAACACAAAGGTGTATATCTACATAAATCTATCCTATCAGTGATCAGAGTACTGTAGTACACTTCTACTACTTACACTATATACAAACTAAACGGCATTAGTGTGACTTTAAGTTACCATCAGTACAGACGAACTGATGGTAGTTGGACAAAATAAAGACTTTGCAATTATTGTGAAGGGCTTCCGGTTAAAGTAAGATCAGCTGATTACCTCATAACAAATCGTTTGCTATAGAACGCAGCTCCCTCTCTTCATTAATATCATGTACTGTAACTCCCAGGTAACCATGGTTACCCAGCCACGCCCAGTAGTCTCCAGAGAGACCAACAGCTGGTGCACGTTGTAACGCTGTGGCTTTCGTAGTCTCTCCTTTTTCTACAGCTCATGTGTTCTTCTTGTGATGGTGCGTCTTGAGGGAGGCTTATACATGCCGTCATTTGTTGATCCTAAGAACGTTCCTCAGACCGACTTCTTCAACAACACTAATCAGCCTGCAGTTTGTAGCTATCCACGTCACTGTGGCGTTTGTTAGCTTGTCTTTCTTTGGTTTATCTAGACTCCTCCCACAAGCTGAATCTACGTAGTCTGCCCAAGCCTCCCACCTCTGTTTGTTTGTGTGGTTTGTTTGCTGCCATCAACAGCGTGTAATGCATTTAAGTGATACTTCAGACATGAAGTACTCCGACAATAAAAAACTCAACTTTGCTTCCAGATAACTTTAGTTGTATCAACGCTGCCTCCTGGAATAGTTTAAAATGAACATGTTAAAGATCTGTACCTGTCTCCATGTTTCTGTCCCCGCCCCTTTCTTTCTGTCCTGGGTCATGTGAGCGCTACAGTAGTATTAGGCCCACCCTCAATGCTCTCATTGGCTGAGACGCATAATGACACCCATTTCAAGCCAGCACTGATCAACATCCCTCCTGTGACCCATGGCTTTTATATTCAGAGCCGGTGAGCACTTTCACAATAATCATGATTTTAAAAACTGTGTTAATGTGCGATAAAATAATTGTTGGTGTTAATCAGTTAATGAGTTAACGAGATAATAACAGATTAACTTGCACTAATAATTAGACTTTGGTGACAAACTGATGTGATCTCCATGTTTCCTTTGTTGGACTGTGGGCGAGTGTCAGAACTGAATGTACTGAGTAACATGTAGAGTTTAAACATGTGTCAGTTCCAGTTTTAGAGCTCTAAAGTGCAGCTATCATGTTAGGAATATGTTAGGAATAGACAGTAACACTGAGCACACTGAGGTCAAATCTTTATTTTACTACTCGCTGCATTCTTGATGTTCATGAATTCAGCAGGTTCATGATTGTCTGCAGCATTAATCTCATATTTCCATTAAAAGTGTTGAATTTGACTGTTTGATGTTCTTTATGATCTCTGGCACCAGTTCATCTGTAGGCTGAGCTCAGTCCATCCATTTAGTGAAATGATGTTTAAAGGTCTCCATGTTCTGTGAGCGTGCACAGATCCTGAAGCAGAAAGCCTGGGTTACAGAGAAATGATCATCACTGTGATGATGCTCATCGTCTCTGACTGGGATTTGAGGTTTTGTCAAAGCAGCAAAGAAAGCCTGGCTATGTTGGACTGGGTGTGGCAGCAGCTCCCAGTTTGAGTTCAGGAGACACACACTCTATACTTTGAAGATCAGCTTCAAACTTTCCTTTTTGATAAAGCTTATAGTTCGAGCTGGATCAGGTGACCCTGAACCATCCCTTAGTTATGCTGCTATAGGCTCAGGCTGTTGGTGGACTTCCCATGATGCTCTGCTTTCTTCTCCACTCCCCTCTTTTCACTCCTGATGCTTTTATATGTCACTACTGCATGTCCTTAACTTTTGTCTTCTCTCTCCTTAGTTTGTGTTTTGTTCTTGTCTCTCTGAGCTCATCTCTTCTCTTTCCCCTCACCCTGCAACCAGTCATGGTAGATGCTCCTCCTGGAGCCTGTTTTCACTGGGAGGATCTTTGTGTCAAAGGGAGTTCTTCTTCCCACCATCACCAAGTGCTGTACACAGTCGATTGTCTGATGGTTGGGGTTTTCTCTCTAATATTGGAGGCTGTTACCTTACTCTGTTAAACAGCTTGACATGTTTTGTGTGTCTGCAGTCTGTCAGGCTGTCTGATTACAGAGGAAGGCTGTACTTCTCTGGCCTCAGCTCTGAGTTCCAACCCCTCCCATCTGAGAGAGCTGGACCTGAGCTACAATCATCCAGGTCCCTCAGGAATTAAGCTGCTCTCGTCTGGACTGAAGGATCCAGGCTGGAGACTGGACACTCTCAGGTATGGAGAGAATGTCTGATAGAGGAGAAAGAGCTGAAAACATTTCCTGTGTCCTTGACTCACTTCCTGTTTGTTTCCTGCAGATGACACATGAACAATCACACATGCAGGAATATTTTCAGGGACAGACACACTAGTCTAGCTGGATAGTACATGGATATTTATGTAGGGGTCTCCAAGGAGTCTGTTTGCAGGAACATTTAGGTCACAGGTGTACCTGAGATAGTGGTCACTGTGTACCTAATAAAGTGTCAGCCATGTGTATGTTTCCCATGCTGTATGTCCACAGTGATAGTGACAGAAGGATGAAACAAGGCTGTGAATCATTTCAGTCTGTGTGTGTAACAAAGAGGCAGACAGGAGCAGCTAACATTTGGAAATGGAAGCTTAAATACTGGAAACTCTACATTCACATTTAATAAATTTGTTCTCAAGTGCACATTTAGCAGCTAATGCTAATACTGTTTTCCCTTGCTTTCTACAACTTGAGCAGCTATTACTAAGTAGGCCACTTTGATCTGCTAAGGATTTGTGTGACCATGATGGAAACTCTGATAAGCTAATGCTACTAAGCTAATGCTGTTTATGGGCCCTGTTAGAATCAATATTTCATTCTCATTCTGTTGTTTAAGAACAATATTTACGTCTCACATCATTATAACACAAGAGAAAAGGGTATTAGCATTAGTTACTAATGCTTATTCACCTCAAATTACTACCTAATATAATGCTAATTTACATCAAATTAGCATTAGCTGCTCATATTGTTATAAGGAAAGAGAAAACGATATTAGCATTAGCTGCTAATAATTATTCACCCCTAATTAGTTAGCCCCTAATGGCAGCCTACTTAGCATTAACTCCTGACATTGTTATAATGCAGGGGAAGAGAGTTACCACTATTGGATAATGCTAATTCACATCAAATTAGCATTAGTTAATAACGGTAGATTTCGTATCATTAGATGCTGTCATTCTTACAAAGCAAACAGTATGAACATTAGCTGTTAATGCTTTTTCATCTAAAATTATTGGCGTATTGTTTAAAAGTAACAAAAAACATTGTTAGCATAAGCGGATAATGCTAATTCACTTCAAATTAGTATTAGCTAATAACAGCAAACTGCTTAGCATTAGCTGGTCACATTGTTATAAGGCAATAAATTATGGTATTAGCATTAGCTGCCAATTACTATTCACCTAAAATTAGCATTAGCCACTTATGGCAGTCTACTTGACAGTAACTCCTCACTAATACAATATTAATTCACTTCAAATTAGCATTAGCTGCTAGCATCAGCTTACCTAGCACTAGCTACTCAAATTATTAAAAGGGAAGGGAAAAATGTTACCATTATCGAGTAATGCTAAGTCGCATAAAATTAGCATTAGCTAATAACTGCAGCCTTCTTAGCATTAGCTGCTCACATTGTTATAATGCAAGGGAAAAGAGTTAGCATAAACGGATGATGCTAATTCACGTCAAATTAGCATTAGCTAGTAATGACAGTCTACTTAGCTTTAACTCCTCACATCGTTATAATGCAAAGGAAAATAGTTAGCATTATTTGATAATGCTAATTCACATCAAATTAGCAATAGTTATTAGCGGTAACACGCATCACATTGTTAAAATGGAAGGAAAAACATTGTTAGCATTAGCGGATAAATTAGTATTAGCTAATACTGGCAACCTACTTAGCATTAGCTGCTCACATTGTTAGAAATCAAGAGAATATGGTTTTAGCATTAGTTGCCAATGCTTATTCACCTAAAATTAGCGTTAGCCACTAATGGTAGCCTATTTAGCCAAGAATGGTAGCCTATTTAGCATAAACTTCTTAATGCTAAATGAAGTTAATTAATGTTAAATAGGCTTAACTGAAATGAAACTAGCGTTAGCATTAGCTGCTGAAATTGTTAAAAGGTAAGATAAAACATTGCTAGCATTATTGGGTAATGCTAACTCGCATCAAATTAGCATTAGCTAATAACTGCAGCTTTCTTTGCATTAGCTGCTCACATTGTTATAATGCAAGGGAAAAGAGTTAGCATTAACGGATGATGCTAAGTCATGTCAAATTAGCATTAGCCAGTAATGGCAGTCTACTTAGCATTAACTCCTCACATCATTATAATGCAAAGGAAAATAGTTTTTGATAATGCTAATTCACATCAAATTAGCAATAGTTATTAACGGTAACACGCATCACATTGTTAAAATTGAAAGAAAAATAATATAAGCATTAGCCAATCATATTGTTAAAATGTAAGAAAAAACATTGTTAGCATTAGCACATAAATTAGCATTAGCTAATAACGGCAACCTACTTAGCATTAGCTGTTCACATTGTTATAAGGCAATAAAATATGGTATTAGCATTAGCTGCCAATTCCTATTCACCTAAAATTAGCATTAGCCACTTATGGCAGTCTACTTAACATTAACTCCTCACTAATACAATGTTAATTCACTTCAAATTAGCATTCACTGCTAGCATCAGCTTAGTCAAAGGAGCTTGCAAAGAAAAGCGTCTGGACTTCTTTAAGTTACTTGAAGACGTTTCACCTCTCATCCGAGAGGCTTCTTCAGTTCTAAGGTCAAATGGTGGAGAGTCCCAGATATAAACCTGGTGGGAGTGTCCCCCCACAGAGGGACAAAAGGACCCCCTGATGATCCTCTAATCGCCTGAGCCAAGGTGTGGAACTGGGTGTGGGTCCCAATCAGCCAGAGTTTCGGGTGAGTTCATTGTGAAACCTGGCCCCACCTTATCATGCGAATTCCTGAGGTCAGATGGCCCAGGGTGTGAGTGGGCGTTAAGGCGTCTGGGAAGGGATCTCAAAACTGGATTATAGATGGCAGAGAGTTGGTGTCGTAAACCACCGCCTCTGTTCAAAGATGGTCGCTCACAGTGGACATAGATGGCTTCTTTCACTCCTCTTTCAAACCATCTGTCCTCTCTGTCCAAAATGTGAACATTGGCATCCTCGAAAGAGTGTCCTTTGACCTTTAGATGCAGATGGACAGCTGAGTCTTGTCCTGTGGAGGTGGCTCTTCTGTGTTGTGCCATGCGCTTGTGAAGTGGCTGTTTGGTCTCTCCAATGTAGAGGTCTGGGCATTCCTCGCTGCACTGTACGGCATACACCACATTGTTAAGTCTGTGTTTTGGCGTTTTGTCTTTCGGGTGAACCAGTTTTTGTCTGAGTGTGTTGCTGGGTCTGAAGTACACCGGGATGTCATGCTTGGAGAAAACCCTCCTGAGTTTCTCTGATACACCGGCTACATAGGGGATGACAATGTTGTTGCATCTGTCCTTCTTATCCTCCCTCGCTGGTGTCTGATCTTCTTTTCCGTGCCTCTTTGCTGACTTTAAGAAAGCCCATTTAGGATAGCCGCACGTTTTGAGTGCTTCCTTTACATGTGTGTGTTCCTTCTTTTTCCCTTCAGGCTTAGAGGGAACATGTTCTGCCCGGTGGTGTACCACCCTCTGGAACACAAACTTGGAGTAATTAGGGCCCTACACCACCGGGCAGAACATGTTCCCTCTAAACCTCCACAGGACAAGACTCAGCTGTCCATCTGCATCTAAAGGTCAAAGGTCACTCTTTGAGGATGCCAATGTTCACATTTTGGACAGAGAGGACAGATGGTTTGAAAGAGGAGTGAAAGAAGCATCTATGTCCACTGTGAGCGACCATCTTTGAACAGAGGCGGTGGTTTACGACACCAACTCTCTGCCATCTATAATCCAGTTTTGAGATCCCTTCCCAGACGCCTTAACGCCCACTCACACCCTGGGCCATCTGACCTCAGGAATTCGCATGATAAGGTGGGGCCAGGTTTCACAATGAGCTCACCCGAAACTCTGGCTGATTGGGACCCACACCCAGTTCCACACCTTGGCTCAGGCGATTAGAGGATCATCAGGGGGTCCTTTTGTCCCTCTGTGGGGGGATACTCCCACCAGGTTTATATCTGGGACTCTCCACCATTTGACCTTAGAACTGAAGAAGCCTCTCGGATGAGAGGTGAAACGTCTTCAAGCAACTTAAAGAAGTCCAGACGCTTTTCTTTGCAAGCTCCTTTGACTACGATGACCTGGATGACTGAGAACCTTCACAGACATAGCATCAGCTTACCTAGCACTAGCTGCTCACATTGTTAAAGTGTTAGCATTAGTGCATAATGCTAAGTCACATCAAATTAGCATTAGTTAATAACGGCAGCCTATTTAGCATTAGCAGATAATGTTGACCTTGGCCCACTGGAAAAGTTCAGAACTAAAGATTTAGGAGTGTTTCTCGATAGCTCTTTCTCATTTGAGAAACAAATAAATTCTGTTATTAAAACCAGCTGTAAGTTTTATATTGGTGATTGTCATTTATGCTTAGAAATATTTACTCATATCTGAGTTTTATAATCGATTGCATAATGATAGAGGTTTGATCCTTAGTAGTCTGTAAAGACTCTGTGTGCCTTCCAGAGTGCTCTGGCATGCACACACAACTTGGGGTCATGAGAGGTCGTACCCTCTCTTACTGATTTATGGTATAGGAGGACACCTACTCTGTGTCTGGTTAAGTATAACATTAGTTAATAACGGTAGACTTCGTATCAGTAGCTGCTGTCATTCTTACAAAGCAAAGGAAAACGGTATGAGCATTAGCTGCTAATGCTTATTCACCTCAAATTAGAATTAGCCACAAATGGCATCGCAGGGGAAAAGTTAAAATTGAATTAGCTGGTCACATTGTTATAAAGCAAGAAAATATAGTATTAGCATTAGCTGCCAAGTCCTATTCACCTAAAATTAGCATTAGCCACTAATGGCAGTCTACTTAGCATTAACTCCTCACTAATATATTGCTAATTCATATCAAATTAGCATTAGCTGCTAGCATCAGCCTACCTAGCACTAGCTGCTCACATAGTTAAAAGGGAAGGGAAAATGATATTAGCATTAGCTGGTAATAATTATTCATCCCTAATTAGAATTAGCAGCTCATGGCAGCATACTTAGCATCTTCGAGTCTTCGAATCCACATTATGTCAGCAGCTGTTCTCCACCGTGAACTATGTTAAAAACAAACACGCTCACGCCTCACAGACGACAGCTTACAGTCCTGCGTAAAGATGAAAGTGACTTCGTACAGCCCCGATCTGCAGACGCTGTGCGCAGAGGTTCAGGAGCAGAAGTCCCATTGTAAACATATCACGGCAGACTCGATGATGTTTTCATGAACACGCTTTTCAGCATCTCTTTATTGACCACTTTTCACACACGGTTGCTGTACGCACACAGCCGGCTGTAGCTTTGCAGCTCACAGCCCGACACACACCAACACAACACAACAGCACAGATAGCACAGACGTAAAGGTGGTATGGCGCTCAGGTGTGTCCGCCTCCCCTGCAGCGGCGCTACAGACATATACATTAACCAGGTAAAATAAATATTTAGGCAGAATTTTGCAAATATCTATTTTTCATTTTTTAGCAGCATAGTGCTTTTTTTCAATTATTTTTTAAAAGTCAGGTCAAGGCTCCAAAAGCACAAAGGAGATATAAGGGTGGAGGGTCACAACAGTTTTTGTTTGCTGGATCATTTTAGTTCAGCTGGGTGTCTTTCCTTTTGTTATATTTCTTTAAGAGTTCAAAATGTGTTAATTACCTAAATAACATGTAATTTTCTCTGTAGCACTTCATGGATTTCATAATCAGCACACCTTAGTTGTTCACACAAAGCATAAATGTAAAAAACAATATATACAGTGTTATCTTCATTTTAGATTTAGTATTTTTCAAAAAGTATTTGCGGCTCCCAGTGTTTTCTTTTGCGTGGAAACTGGGTCTAAATGGCTCTTTGGGTGTTAAAGGTTGCTGACCCCTTGTATAGGAGGACACCTACTCTGTATCTGGTTAAGTATAAGAGCCCTTTGTTAGGGGGACCACTGGACTCTTAGCACCAGCTTTGGGGTCACAGGGTCACATCTGGAACACACACACACACACACACACACACACACACACACACACACACACACATACCTACACTATGCACAGACTGGTACTCTTTGTTCATACCTGTGTAAGACGTCATATGTTAATGAACTTATACATATTCATGTAACCTCAATAAAGAGCAGTGTTACGAGGGAGCAGACGAGAGCGACTGAGGTCAAGTGAAGGAACGGCGCTGTCACAGTTCTCTCCCTCATGAATTGTCTGGTTCCAGCGGTGGGTCTGTGCTAGACGACCCATCACCAGCTTTTTCCAGCTTTTTCCACTGGTTACCAGTACGTGGTAGAATCCACTTCCAGATCTTGTTGTTTGTCTTTAAATCTCTGAGTGATTGGCTCCATCTTATCTCTCTTTAACAAAATAATCCAAGTAGAGCCCTCAGGTCTGCAGATAAGTAGCTTCTGACCAGAACTAGACGTAAAAACAGAGGTGAGCTTTATCGATCGCTGCAGCCAAACTCTGGAACAGTCGCCCTTCACATCAGGTCGTCACCAACACTCGACATTTTTAAAACCCGGTTGGAAACACATTTGTACTCTGTAGCTTTCAATTCTGACGAGTCTTTATAGTAATTACTGTGTATGTTTCCTATTTTCTCTCTACTCTGTGCAGCACTTTGGCTCAAGCTGTTTTTAAATGTGCTGATAAATAAATGTAGATTTCTTTGAATAAAACAGTGGAGCCGAGCTTTGAGCTCAGTGTGTAACAGTGTGTGTATGAGAGCCATGTAATGTCCATGTGTGCATGCTGACTGTGCTGCTCTGACCCCCCTCCTCCTTTCAGGGTGGAGCCTGCTGGAGTCCGATGGTTGAGACCAGGTCTGAGGAAGTGTAAGTGTGTTTTTAATGGGATTCATGAAAACAAAGCAGCACACATTCAACCATCTTCATCATGTCAGGAGTCATCATCAAAGTGTCAATCAATGAACAGATGATGGATCAATAACTGCAGCTGGATTGTGTTTGTTCTCTCCATCAGATTCCTGTCAACTCACAATCGACACAAACACAGTGAACACAGAGCTCCAACTGTCTGACAACAACAGGAAGGTGACACATGTGGAGGAGGTTCAGTCATATCCTGATCATCCAGACAGATTTGATCACTGGGAACAGCTGCTGTGTAGAAATGGTCTGACTGGTCGCTGTTACTGGGAGGTCGAGTGGAGAGGAGGCGTTTTTATATCAGTGAGTTACAGAAGCATCAGAAGGAAAGGAGACAGTGACTGTTTGTTTGGATACAATGATCAGTCCTGGAGTCTGATCTGCTCTGATGATGGTCCTCGTTATGTCTGTCACAATAACAGAGAAACACCCATCTCCTCCTCCTCCTCCTCCTCCTCCTCCTCCTCCTCCTCTGTCTCTAACAGAGCAGCAGTGTATGTGGACTGTCCTGCTGGCACTCTGTCCTTCTACAGAGTCTCCTCTGACACTCTGATCCACCTCCACACCTTCAACACCACATTCACTCAAACTCTTTATCCTGGGTTTAGTTTCTGTCCTGGTTCCTCAGTGTCCCTGTGCTGAGTGGGGTGTAAAGAGTGTCTCCTGTTACAGAAACACTCTGACTGTTGAACAGATAGTTCAGTCTGTACATGTCTGTCTCTTTCACTCACAAACACGTTTTCAGATTCATGGATTCAATCAGTTGATGTTTGAAACTCTTCTAAATGATTCCTTGTAAACTTCTTCCTCTTCAGTCACAAACAAACAGGAAGTGATGTCACATGTGTTCCTGTCCACACAGCAGAATGAGTCTATTGCTGACAGTGATGTACAAACAGAGTGAGCATTTCTGAGGCCCAAAATAAACTGAGTAGTTCACTGAATGAACAATGGACTGTGAGCTCAGTTCCTTCATCATTAGTATGGATTATATATGTATTATATTAGTATCATATATATCAGGTGCTGCTGCTGCTGGTTTCAGTCATTGTGCAAATGTGCTGTTTGTAAGGTTGTAAAGCTGCAGTCAGCTGAGACTGAAGAAGTCACCTGATCAGTGAGCAAACGTTTCTGAAAACGTCCAGATGAACAGAATCAACCTTTTGGGATCAGCCAGCAATGCAGCATCATTGTTGTTCAGGTTCAGAGGTTTGCAGGAATGAACTGATGACCAGAAACAGCTGCAAAGTCCAATAAAATACCAGCTGGAGTTCAGCTGCATTTGAAGAAGTCAAAGAAAAGTAAGGATGGCAAAGGGCGATGTTTTCTTCCAAAGAACTGAAAACATGGTCGACGCCTCATTAGAAGAATAATCTGGACATTTGTGAGGAACTCTAACCAAGAAAGCAACACAAGAAAGCAACGTCAAACAGATCCAACAGACAGTTTCATGACTGGAAGTGTTGAGTGTAAAAATGCTACATTGCATTATTGCATCCTCTCACCACAGGAGGTGCTGTTGGCACCACTGATTGCTGATCAGCTGTTCTCTGATGATCTGATTGATACTGTGAATAACGGGACTCACTGAACTCTGTGACACAGTGAAGATTACAGAGTTTAACTTCAACATCTGACTGACGTCACACAGACAGAAGGATGAACCAGTGAGGCACAGAACACAGTTACTGGAGATACTGGATCAGCTCCATGTGAACCTCTGATGGAGAAGCTGCTGAGCCAGAGAAACATCAGGACATGACAGGCAGCTGCACTTATCTAACAACATGTAGCAGAGCTGATCTATGTTAGAGGATCTATCACAGCAGCTGAAGCCAAAGTCCAACACTGGATAGCAGCTGAGCCTGTGCTGAGTGTAGTGTTACAGGAAAAGGGCAGAAACACTGACACTGGTAGCTCACAGTGATGCTGACTGGGGCACAGAGCTGAATGATGCAGCATCAGGACACTGTTTCAGTCTGACTGACAGAGAAACCTGTAGCTGTATCTACATGTGAGGCAGAGGCTACACAAGCAGCTTTCTATGTTTCACAGTGACTGAGATCTTCAGTGGGGGTGGACATGCTCCTGTACAGACCTCTGAGGAGAACCAAGGTGCAGTCAAAGAGTCCAGTCTGTCCTCACAGATGTGAACATGTGGTTTCATCAGGTCTGCTGTCAGCTAGCAGGCTCACATCAGAATCACTGTTCCTGAAAAACACAGTCTGTGTGACATCATCAGTCAGCTGATCGTCCCAGATCTGAATGGTTTCTGTCTCTACTGAGGAAGTCAGAGAATATCACTGAGGTGTGGATCAGGTCTGAGTGAGCTGTGGAGGGACAGCTTTAAACAGTCCACAGGTCTCACGTCCTGCTCAGTCTGGTAGCAGATACCTCGTATTGTTCCAGATGTGCTGACATCACCAGCAGCAGCAGCACAGCTGTGTGATACCATGGATCTCAGTTATTGGCTTAATAAAGCTTAATAAAAGGATATAAATGAATAAAAGATAACAATGAATAACCTGGTTATTCAAACAGCATCCTCCCAACAGCTCCTCAAAGTAACTCACACTTAGACTCTTCTTTAGTTTCACTTTCACAAGCACGCTCTGCAAAAGCCTGCACTTCCTGTCTACTTTGGCACAGAGTGTACTCAGAGTTAGGCCTTTCTTTTATAATGCAATGTAATCTGCATATAAACATTTAAGATTATAGATTTAACTCAACAGTTTAAAGTGGTTATAACTGCACCTGTAATAAAAGTTAATTGGGTGCCAATATGTTTAAACATCTGAATACAATATCAATGCTGTAGATTATGTTATTAATGGTATTAATGCAATGGTAATGATGATTGTTAAGGTGAATTGTTAAATGTTTGTCATTTTTATGTTACCATTTGTACATTGTTTTAAGGAATTCTTTCTGTCCTCCCCTCCCCAGATTCTCGAGGTTCTAGGTGGGGGGGCTGTAGTCTTTTATCACAGACACATCCTTGTGCTTTTGATGTAAGCTTCCTGCGTTTACGACCCTTTGGTCAGCAGGAGGTCTAACACACACACACACACACACACACACATACCCGTTTTTACTACCTGGTGGGACGACCTGACTGAGAGGGTGCTGGTGGGATCCACCTTTTCTATGTGGTTTAGAAAATTAATTTTAATTGCTAAATTCATGTAAATTTTTTGTAAAGAGGAAAATCACTTAAAATATTAAAAACACTCACATGGAGAAAAAACCCCTGAATTTTGCTATTCCCGTGGGGACCCTCCTATATTTAAAATGAGAAACTTTGTTTTTCACCAGAAATAATTAACATTTCCTACCATGTTAAACTGTACAGCTGTAATACTAGCTGTGCTGAAACTGTTAACTCAACCGCACTGAAACTTCTCAAACCAAACAACAATTGTCGTGTTTAAACTCTTTATTTATACACATGGCACCTCAATATTAGCAAATGGCAGAATTTAATTTCAAAATAAAAGGCCAAGTGTTGAATTTATTCAAAATTTAAACAATGTAAAAACAGCCATGAACATTTTTTTAACTGACCTTCAATGCAAAATGAAAAGAAAACGTTCTGCTGTACACAAATGCAAAGAAAACAATCAATTTTGTTTACACCAGGCCAGCTGTGTGTAAACTAAACATAAGCTTTAACATGAAAAGGAACAAACAAAACAAGCAGCCCACGAAATGTGCAGGTATGCATTTGACCCCAAAACTTACAGTCTTTTAGCACTGTTGCGCTTCAGTGCTGTTATTTTGTTTTTAACATAATACTTCACCGCTTTCCATGTCCTATTTTCCAGTTCCTTTGGTGACGCTTCAATGCATGAAACACAATCCGCCTTTCCAGGGACTTTCCCACTCTCTATGAAGCTTTTTAATGTTTTTTCTACGGCACGGGTCTCCACAGCTGACCAGCTTCTCTTCTGTGAAGCTCCTGAGAACACACAAAGGTATTAATAGGTCTGTAATAATTTTAATTGAAGGGGCACTCAAGTACACTGCACAACATTACAAGCAGTAAAATACAGAAAACCACAAAAGTACAGAAAAATAGTCACACTGCTGTTATGTTTGTGGATTGAAAGCAAATATAAACCAATGAGTCTTAAGTGAGGATTTGAAAAGAGAATGTGAAGTGATATTTCTGATGTTAGTGATTTCCAGAGCACAGTGGTGAGACGGGTGTGAGGGACAGACAAGCAAATAGGAAACTGAACAAGTGAAAATACAAATGCGAGCAAGTGAAATAACATTTTTAAAGTTAAACCTACACTAAATATTTGTCCACAAAAAAACACAATATCGCCACAACTCTTGAGGTGCACGTGTTGTAAAAATACCTTTCACAGGAGTATCATTGTCTGACTCCATCATCCATGTTGTGACCAAAGAGCCTGTTTTTATAAATAAATAAAATGAATAAGAAACTTCTCTCCAGACAGCTTAGACATTATTGACTATGTCTGCACTACTAATATCGTATTTTTAGACATCTAAAGATTCTGTGAGCTGAAAGGCTGTCACATATTTCTGGACGATATTGTTTAAATTTTTCACTTACAAAATAAAAAAAACAAAGAAAAAAAACAAGAAACAAACTATATTATTAGCACAAAATAGCAGCCATTTTTGAGAAGCACTTAAAGTGTAGTATAAAGTTTGTGAAATACCAGTTTTGGAGGGACACTTTTCAGGCTCCACTGTATCCTCTTTTTCATTCGAACTGGTGGTTCCTGGTAATAAAATAAAGAGTATTTTACAAGACATGAGAGAGAAAGACAAAAGTACTTCTTTTCCTTTGGCTACTCTCTTCAGGGGTCTCTGCAGCAAATCATCTGCCTCCATCTAACCCTTCCTCTGTATCCGTCTCACTCACACCAAGCACCCAAATTTATTTGCAGGGGGAGCAGCAGAAATGAGGGTGGACTCTAAACATTTTCTAAATCTCTGCACCCCCCCCCACCCCGAGCTAGCTGCTGCGAGGTATGCCGCATTCTGGACAGTCTGCAATCTAAGGAGAAGGGAGGAGGAAAGGCCAATTTAAAGAGAATTGCAGTAGTCCAACCTGTAAGTCACGAATTAATAAGTTTTTCCAGGTCATTATAAGGAATATAGCGCTTAGCCTTAGAAATGAGGCGCCGCTGATGAAAACTAGACCTCACTACAGCAAACACTTGCTTGTCAAATTTAAATGAGCTATCCAGTAATATGCCCAAATTACTGGCATAATCAGAAAGGGAGCTAGCAAAGGGCATCAGAGCAGCACACATTTAGTCACGGGGAATTTTACTGTCGAACACCATGATCTCAGTTTTTTTTTTCCGTTCAGGATAAGAGAGTTATTCTTGAACCAATCTTTAACCTCACGCATGCATTCACGAAAATAATTAAAAGACATTAAGGTCGTCTGTAATCTCAAAGTAAACCTGTATATCATCAACATAGCAATGAAAGCGAGAAGTTGCCCAAATTAACCGAGAATGACCAGTCAGCGAGATAAGATTTTAACCAGTTGAGGGCAGTGCCTCTAATACCCTACAGTATGCTCAAGTCTTAATAGAAGAATGTTATGATTGACCATATCAAAAGCCGAGGAAAGGTCCAATAAAACCAGGACCGCAGGGTGTCCAGAATCAGTGCTTACAAGAAGGTCATTGAGAACTCTAAGCAAGGCCGTTTCAGTGCTGTGCCGTGGCTTAAAGGCAGACTGACATTTCTCTCCAATGTTGTTCGCGTCTAAATACGCCTGAAGCTGAGAAAGAACTAGTCGCTCCAGGATCTTGGACAGAAACGGAAGCTTAGAGATCGGTCTATAGTTCAAGAGATCATAACAATCAAGATTTTTTTTTTTCCCAGAATAGGCTGGACTACAGCAGCTTAAAGGCCAGTGGGACAGATCCAGAGAGCATAACCATCAACTGAGCAGAGAGAACAGTAGCTAGGTACAGCCAAATTCAGGGGTAGATGAAAATAATGATAACAAAATATCAGCATAACCATCAGATGAGCAAACTGAGCAGCAGTCAGGAATCATAAGCGCCAAATCTAAAAAAGACACAGCAAACTTTGACACAGCTTCAGAGCTGAGTACGCGTAGCGGACGAGAAAGAGCTCCAGACTGCGGTCCAGCAGCAGATAAGCCAATATCAAAGGGAATTGGGAAATGATCTGAAATCTCAGCGTCATTTATATCCTTAATACAGATATCCAGGCCATACGTAAAGACCAAGTCCAAAATATGGCCTTTAACGTGGGTTGGTGTATTTACCCACTGAAGGAGGTTAAAAGAGTCAGTTAAAGCAAGGAAGTCTTTAGCAAGCAGGTCATGCTTGCAACAGATGTGTATGTTAAAATCAGTAAGAACGGTGTCATATTTAAAAAGAACGGAACCCAGGAAGTCGGTAAAGTCCGAGATAAAACACTTGTTATATTTGGGCGGTTGATAGACCAACACTCACAAAGTGGTCGTGGAAGCAGTCATCTCCAATAACTGAACTTCAAAACTAGCAAAGTTAGGTGAGGAAAGTTGCCGAACATTATGTACGTTTTTAAAAACTGAGGCTAAACCACCTCCCCTACCAGAAAGCCTCGGTGAACTAAAATAGGCACAGTCCAAAGGAAGAAGTTCAGAGAAAGGGATGAGCTCACCAGGGCGAATCCAGGTTTCCGAAAGGAATAAAATATTAAGGTTGCTAGTAGAGAAGAAGTCATTTAAAACAAAGGTGTTATTTACCAGCGACCTGAGATTAAGCAGTGCCATCTGTGGCCAGGATACTAAGTCACCTCCAGAAGCTCGGCGTGGAGGTGCTTAGATTGCTTCGACAAACTCTCCGTCAGCGCGACATTATTCAAATCCGAGCAGGAAAACGTGTCGCAGAACGGGCAGAGGAGGCTTGATGATCAACCAGGTAAATCCAGCGCTAAGTAGGCAACTTGGCGTCAGAGCATACCAGGGAGGAGGGGAAAAAAAGGATGGAGTGTCCAGGCTAGCATGTACATGGTCCGTAATTCTGGCCCTGAGACGGACGTGACGGACACTTCTTCTTTCTCACTTCTTATAGCGTTTCTTGTAGAGATTAGGGAGGGGTAGGTAGGAGAAGCCGAAGGACGAATCCAGTTGTGGTAGATTAGTGCTGCCCACACTCCAGCAGTGGTCGGACCGAAACGAATGGTAAGAATGAAGATTTAAAAGTGTCTGCCTGTCATATGTAATCAGTGCACAACCACTAGATAAACGCACAACTAGAAAAGTAAAGATTTAAAAAACAAAACAAAAAAAACACAGTGCCAAGTTACGTAAGTGAAGGTAAAGGAAAAAGGGAGGTTAAAAAAAACAATGGCGAGACAGACACAACTGAGGATGGCAAGCCAAGCACACCGGCACCATTACCCCAGCCTATAGTGGCCTGAATTTGGAGAAAGATGAATGGTGATGATAGGCCTTCTTAATGTGATCTGTTAGCACGTGTTAGATACCTGGTTCAAAGCTGCAACTGTCTGACTCCGTGTTCTGCTTTTCTTGGGGTGTTGAAGATCCTGCTGGGACACACAGGGGGAACAGTGTAAAGTATAGCCTGGATATTTAGAAACAATGGTCAGTATTTTGTCTGTAGATTCTTCAGTCAGCTGTTGGTTTCTTTTGGATGTTGATGATCCTTTGTAAATAAAAAGATGCTGTAATGAATTGCTGAATTTGGACATGGAATTAAAAATTCTTTGTTACTTGGCAAAGTTTAAAAAATTAATTAAACTTGAAACATTGATATTGAAATGATCTTTACTTAGAAAATGCAAAATTGCTTCATCAAAAGCATAAATCTAGTAATTTTAGACATTAAGTGTTTATCAAGTGTGCCATAATCAAATTGGTTTTAAATGGAAAGTTTGAACTATAAAATTTATATATAACGAAATGACATTGAATTGTAAAATTGAATCATTAACTTGTGAATCAAATTGTTTCAGTATGTCGGCAGTGAAAAACAGCAGTGTTTGTAACCCACCTCCTGGTGACCAAAAAGATGAGTCCCCCTCTGTGTCAGAGACCTCGCTATCAGGACAATCAAGTACTTTGTCTGAAAAATAGGCATAAAAGCATTAAAGACAATGACTAAGACTTTACTTTGAAATAAATCACCAGTATTGCCTAATGTTTTTACCATTTGGATCTATTTGGATTTGATCCATGTTCATGCCTTTGTAGTCTGACAGACGGCCTTGTTCCATGGCAATCAGGATTTTGCTGACCTTGGCCAACTGCAGAGTCCCCTCAGGTAGCCTGTAATACTCTCTATGAACTCTTATGTCATGTCCAAGAAAATTTGCAAGTGTATCCATTTCGTTGTCCCTTAAATTTAAAACTGTGGAGAGCGTGGCCACCTGTTTTCTTAGCTTTGTGGAGGACAGAGTTTCTGGATGTTCAGCTCCACAGGCCCTTGCGATCTCTCTAATGGCATCTGATCCTCTTAGGTGAGTCTCTGCCTCAGGCCTTGAAAAGAAAAAGGGGTTCTCATCTGGCACACCACAGACCCGGCGATGAGCAACCAAGATTTCCATGGATGAAAGCATGTCTGGAGTTAGAAGAATGGGAACTTTGCGGTTTCTCTTGCCTCTAATTTCGATCCGTTGAAAGTGCAGGCAGAGCTTTTGCTCCAACTCAGAAAGACCGGTCACAACATCTGACTGAACTCCTGACGTGTCTCTAAGTGTGAATGCACTTAATGGCATCCTTGAAACTTCCCCCTCTCTTCTGCGGTTAAACAGAATGAGCTCACACAGAGTTATCTTAGCTAGCTTGGACCAGTTTTTCTTGTCCGGGTTGTTTCTCACTTTGTTCTGGTATTCTTCTCTGCACTGATCCAGATACATGTGCATCTTTTTTACATCTTCTGTGAAAGGAAGAAGCTGCGGTGTGTTCCATTTACTTTCACTCAGAGTTCGCAGGGCACGTGATGAAATGCACGCATCCCACTTCTTTTCCAGAAGACTTCTCGTCCTCTTTATGTTTTCAAGAAACTGGTCATCAACATGCTCTGACATCTGTGCCTCACACTCCAGAATATCAGCAATCTTTTTCAAGCTATGACCAAGTTTGAGAGCCAGAGACGGAGTTTTGTAAGTGTTAGTGTCATTATCAAAACCACACACCTTTTTTACCATTTCCACAACCACATTGAAGTTGGAGGGTTTAAAAAAGTCCTCCATTCTTTGAAGTTGACCCACTTTTCTTGAAAATCTAACCAGTCTTCCCAACTCTCTCATTTTCTGTCTAATGTATTCATGTTTCGACTTGTCATGGCCATGCTTAGCGTAAAGCTGCTCTCCAAGCTTTATGATTGTTTTCTCCTCTTTTATAACTTGTGAGATCTCATCCTGATGCATCACATTTATTAGTTCCCAAATTTTATGGCTCACGCCTTCTGGTGCAGGCTGTGCGAAGGCACAGATGGACTGAATTCGACTTCTGCCGGGCTTCTGTTTACTGCACTTTTGTGAGAGTCTGCATCGTGACATGTGTCTCCATAATGCTTTCCTTTTGAGTAGTGCCTGACACTGAATACAGTGCATGTAGTCAGATGCATTCACTGGTTTGGAAGCCTGCTGACTTGGGATCAGGGTACCACTTCCTGATTTAAGGACCTCATTATTATGAGCACGATCTCCTTTATTTCTGATGAGATCGAAATGCAGTTTTCTTTCTTTTGATTTCAAAGGGTAGGTTATGGCTTTTGCAACCGCTGTTTCAGAACTGTGTTTCCGCACCAAGTGCCTTGCCATTTTATGGCAACTAATCGGACAATAAAGACAATAATGTTTCTTACTGTAAATTCTTCCACCATCCTCCTTTTTCTGCAGCTTCATGACAGACACCTTACCTGTTTTAGTGTCCTTCTCATTCTCTGTGCTCCTGGAGTCTGTGTCTGAGCAAGTAATTGTTCGTTTGGCTCTTTTGGTGTCCTTCTCATTCTCTGTGCTCCTGGAATCTTTGTCTGAGCAAGTAATCATCCGTTTGGCTCTTTTGGGGTCCTTCTCATTCTCTGTGCTCCTGGAGTCTGTGTCTGAGCAAGTAATCATCCGTTTGGCTCTTTTGGTGTCCTTCTCATTCTCTGTGCTCCTGGAATCTTTGTCTGAGCAAGTAATTGTTCGTTTGGCTCTTTTGGTGTCCTTCTCATTCTCTGTGCTCCTGGAATCTTTGTCTGAGCAAGTAATCGTGTGTTTGCCTCTTTTCGAAGTCCTGTGAAGTTTTCTTTTCTTTCTTTTCTTTGGGCGCTGAGCAGGAACATCAACAGATCCTTCAGAACTGCTTTCCTCCATCAGCTCCTTTGGTGGGACAAATTCATCCTCAGTCCATTCGACACAACTTGAAAGGATCTCCAATTCATCCGACACCTTGGAGAGCTGGTCAAAGTAGTCTTGTGGCAGCTGTATACAATAAAACCCCACATTGTTCAAATTTTTTTCAGTAGTTTAGGTACAAACAGTTAACAGGACCAAATTTCAGGTTTGTGCAACAGTGGCAATTAAAAAAAAATCTTTGAAAATCAAATTCAACATGTCTTTATTCACAATTTAAAATTAAACAATGGCATTTGTAGAAGTCCACAGAAATGACTAAAATGTAAGTTACTTTTCAACTCAAACCCAGGCCAACAATTATTTGACCTTGTATCCTAAATGTTAAACTTTAAAGCACAACAAAAACAAGGATGTTCAAGTATCAATATAGCATTAACACTCCTGAGTATTTCATGCACTAAGCATTATATCTAAGAAAAGTAAAGCTAATCCTGGTGGTGTATAGATGATATCATGAAGCAAACTTACAAAGATGCTGTCTGTTCTCTCCAGGGGGGGAACCTCAGGATCTTCCAGCACAGGTGGTGGTTCACCAGTAACTGTCATTACATTGCTGTCAGAATCTGAGCTGTGGTCCTGCAGTGAGACAAACAAAACAGGTTACTTTAAGCTCAGAAAAAAAAGCCTTTAATAACTTCACATTAGTTTAAAAATTTACTTTCTACTTAAAGTCTGTTACAGTCTTACTGTTTGATTTGCAATATTAAGGCTCTGTAACAGTTTTGATTAGATCCAGTGTTTGATTCTTTCGTTATTTTCTCATTTAGAGACAAAACCAAAGACCAATTCTTTTTTGTTAACAATTACATTTACAATCAAAACCTTACTTCATTTATCTGCCATATAAATTAAGTTTTTGAATCAAATGTGTTTAAAAATGACTCTAAAGTAAAATTTGTTTTTTTTATTTCTAAGACATTTACTTTACACAGTGTTGTCCAACCCTTGTTCTTGAAAAGCTACTGCATTGTTATTTTCCAGCTAACCATTAGTTAAAAACAGTGATGGTAAATGGCACTAAAGGTGGACCCATGTCAAATATCTTGAAGTCTGTGATCACAAAACTAATATGCAGTGTGTCTTGTCTGAAACTCAAACTGTGGCAAACGGTTCCTTCCTTATAATCTATCAAGGGCTTCCTCTCTGGAGTTAAGTTTTAAGAAAGCCGAAGAAGAAAAAATTTTCTTCTTCTAAAAATGAATGAAACCCCATGCCACTTAATGCCTTCTTATGAAATGTGAAAAACTGCTGAAAAAAAAAAGGGGGGGGGGGGGTAATAATGTATCTTGTAAAGAAATGTTTAAAAAAAAAAAAAAAAAAAAAAAAAGTACAGCAGCATGAAGGCAAGGAGGCATAAATTACAACCATCCAAGCGGGGAGTAGACCCTAATGTAGCATTACTTAACAAGTTGAGTTTAAGTGCAACATCATATTTGTTGCTTCTACCATTTCTAGACTCAAGTTTGACATCTACAGTCAAACACAGCTTACAGACTATCAGATGTGAATTACTGTAATGGTTCTCCCATGGATAATTGTGAACATGACCCCTGATCTCCACATTTGCAGAGGATTTAACTCTTTAACTTTGCAATCCCATAACAAAGCATAATTTGGAAATGCATACAATTTTAAATTAAAACATTCACAGAAACGGATGCTTGTGAGCTTTAATAATAATAATTAAAAAAAGAGACCAGAAGGAGACCAACACTTTGTTAAAAACCCACACTTCGACTCACAACCTACATGACCTTCTACCTGAGCAAAAACATGCTACTGCTCTGATGACCTGCACTGGGCAGCAAATTAGCAGTTGTGTATGGAAATATGGGAAAGAGGCGAGGGCCATGCAAAACTGTACGCAGCTTTAAATAGAAATTTTAAAAAAGCACTTTCTTCACACATGTTAAAGCCTCACTAAACAGAATGCAGGCCTCTGGATTGAGATCAGCTTTAAATCAAGCAAGCACCGCTCCAAACAGAACAAAAGATAAAATAATGTAAACTGCAGCTACACTTACACTAGACTAGTGCAAAATAAGCTTGTATCACTTTCTCAGGAAACATGAAGCTAAACCTACAACTGATCTATGGCGTTATTTTTGTGCCACTATTTTGAGCGCATGTAAAAAAACTAAACAAATAAAAACATTGCAAGTCCAAGTGTTGCATTTTGAGGAGAAATTTATTTTGAGTGAAGAAAAGCTAAATTCGAGCAAACAAAGCCCAAATAAGGCAGTGGCGGAGGAACGCAGAGTGGCAGAGTTTGAAATATTACTCTCTCTGGTTTAGCTTTTCTTTGCTCACAATAAATTTCTCCTCAAAATGCAACACTTGTACTTGCAAAAAATGTTTACATGCACTCAAATTGTTTTTACATGCGATCAGAATAGTGGCACAAAAATAACGACGTACTGATCAAGCAAGTTTTCTGTTGATTCAGAACACTAACCGGTCATGTGGTCTTTGGCTCACAATATAATGCATCCAAAAAACAGTTACATGAGCAGATTTACATTACCTGTTGGGCATTGATGTACTTGGTGTACTTCTCTGAGCACTTTTCATGATGATCCCTCAGGTGATCCAAACGTTTTTTGAATCTGGATAGTGTACCAGTTAGACATGAGAAAATTACATTAAATATACATGCATGCAGAGGTATCACAGTAAAAGCCATGCATACTGTATTTCTGAAAAAGCACAAGTTCTCAGCAATAATAAACTTTACTGAGATGATTAAACAGGTTTTTTTAACAGTTTCTATTTACATGTATGTTCTCTCCCTAAATCCACAGCTGTGTTGTTGTAAGCAGTTATCCTGTAGGTGCACAGTTCTATCCCCCCACAGCAAGTGACCCTCTCCTTAACTCATATTTAAATATTCATGGCAGGCTCCCCACACAGGTGCATGAGCCACACAAATCGTCAAGCATGTCAGCTTAGAAGAACACAGTTTCTACAGAGCCGCAGCTCTTTGCTCTGCTGACTTGCACGGATCCAAACAGGATCTGTAGCTGCGTGCATGTTCCACGCATGGAAAACCCATGGTTCTGTCCATGTCACACACCAGGCATGTGTGTTTTGGTTACCTCTCTAACTGAGCCCAGACAGATGACTTAACTAATTTTACATATGTGCATACTAATTCTGAAGGCGCTGCCATTAAAGACTGCTGCGGGCCAGATCATCTAAAAAGGTCCACAGTGCCAGCCATTTACCAAACTAGAGAACTGAAGCAGCTGTTTTGTTTCAATAAAACTGCTGAGATGACAGTGGGTTGACCAGACTCCATGTTTCTACACAAAAGTAGTTTTACTAGGCCTCGTGCACCTGACCTTGGTCTCCAGGCACAGTGTGATGTTAAACAAATAGATAACTATATGGATTAAAACAAACAGGAACTAATCAGAATTACTCAGAAGATAAGCTATACAGAATCACTGCAACTGAACGTGAAGGTTAAACATGCTGACCACATTAAAAAAAATAAAAATAAAATAAATAAATATTTGTATTCACAGCTTCCATCCACTTTTGCTATGGCATTATTTTTGTGCCACTATTCTGAGCACACATAAAAAGAATTTGCAAGTATTGCATTTTGAGGAGAAAATTATTTCAAGCGAACAAAATTGATTGCTGCATGCAAAAAAAATGTATTTCAGTGTTTGCTATTATGCATATACACACACAATAACAGCCCCTCTCGCTCAGTTTTTGCATTTACTCTTGCTCAGATCTCTGCAGACTGCTCGCAGTATGTCGCTCGCGCTCTCAACATCTCTGCCCATGTGCGTTCAACTCTTTCTGTACAGCGTTATATTTGTGCCACAAAACCAACCAATCACAGACTTGGATGCAAAAAAATCTGATTGGCTGTTTTGGTCTCCGGTCAGCTCGCTAGCTATTGTAGCCAAACACCCCACTATGCGTTTAGTCCAAAACTCAAACGAGGCAGTGAAAGAAGAACGCAGAGTGGCGGAGTTTGAAATATTACTCTCTCTGGACCACAAAATAAACTTTAAGATATTTTAAGTCTAGAATGTTGCTGTGTAAACTTAAATTATCTTCTTGATTTATAAAGACACCACATATTTGCAAAAGTGTTCTAACATTTTCGGAGATGCCTGTTATCCACAAGGTGACCGGATGGTCAAATGCAGACTCCAGGCACAGCGTTTTCAAAACCCCCGCAGTCTTTCGCTACTCGTGTTAAAGATGATATATAAATCACTTAGATAACTTTTAAATGTTATTGTTTGGCTTATTTCAGTGTTTCATTTGTTCCTGAGTAAATCGGTTTGGCTGAGATTAAAGTTCCGCTTCATAATTCACGGGACAAATTGCTTCCTTTTCCCCTCAATACGGATGTATTGTAATTGGTCCAGCCCAGAGTCCATCATGACCACTTTTCAAATCCACCACCTTCATAGTTTATACCGTTACGAAAAATCACTATCAGCCGATGGCCAGTTCAGCTGTGCGGTCAGCTGGTGGGTTACAGGCATGTCCGAAAACGTTAGAACACAATGCAAATATGTGGTGTCTCTCTAAATCGAGCACATATTTGAAGTTTACACAGCAACATTCTAGCCTTAAAATATCTTAAAAGTTTATTTTGTGATCGAGAGAGAATAATATATCAAACTCCGCCACTCTGCGTTCCTCTTCCACTGCCTCGTTTGAGTTTTGGACTAAACGCATTCTGTGGTATAGTGGTTTTGTGGCACAAATATAACGCTGTACAGAAAGAGTTGAACGCACATGGGCAGAGATGTTGAGAGCGCGAGCGACACACTGCGAGCGGGTCCACAGAGATCTTAGCAAGAGCAAATGCAAAAACTGAGCGAGAGGGGCTGTTATTGTGTGTATGGATAATAGCAAACACTTAAATAACGCAGCAATGAATTTTGTTTGCTGGAATTTAGCTTTTCTTCGCTCAAAATAAATTTCTCTTCAAAATGCAACACTTGTACTTGCAAAATCTTTTGACGTGCGCTCAAAATAGTGGCACAAAAATAACGCCATATTTCGCCAACTCCACCACTGAATACCCGAGCATCTCAATAAGACTTTAGGCTTTTAAAGTTAGTACCAATGTAAAATAGGTCAAATTAAGCACCCAGTAAATAAACAACCAAACGAGTGTCAATGAGCCATCGTCATCCCTGAGTAAGCCTTAGGCCACAGAGCTAATTAACTAGCCTAGCTAGCTAACCTCACACCAACTACGAAAAAAAATTGTATAGTTAAGAAGTTTAACTCATAAACAGCTAAAAACATTTCTGGAACGTCCCTGCATCTATTGAGAACAGGAATAATAAAGTTTTGAGTGGACTTACCTGCTTTCCATCGAGTAATCGCTGTCCTTGCACAAATTGCTTTTCTCCGTCTAACATCGCTACACGTGCTGAAATGAGTGTCTGCAGGGGTGGAGCTAAACTGATGGGTAACATGGGGACCGCAAAATTCAGGAAAGGTGTAATCTTTGCAAACAAGATTCTCTCCACCTGCTGAGGCACACACTTCATTGGGGGATGGGCACGGTCATCATGGGGACCAGAAAAGTCTGGAAATGTCAGCTTACTCTCATCTGCACACATTTGTTTCATGTAGGCTTGCTTTTGTTTCACTGTTGATTGTCTTTGTGTATTTTAAATTTTATTTGTCAATCAAAACAAATTATTAAAAAAGAAATCCAAAAAAGGAAAATGGATCACTTATTTTTAAAACAGCAGTTTAAGCACAGGAATATTGGGGCGATCGTGGCTCAAGAGTTGGCAGTTTGTCTTGTGATCGGAAGGTTGCCGTTTCGAGCCCCAGTTCGGACAGTCTCGGTCGTTGTGTCCTTGGGCAAGACACTTCACCTACTGGTGATGGTCAGAGGGGCCGATGGCGCGATATGGCAGCCTCACTTCTGTCAGTCTGCCCCAGGGCAGCTGTGGCTACAACTGTAGCTGCCTCCACCAGTGTGTGAGAGTGAATGAACAGTGGTATTGTAAAGCGCTTTGAGGGTCTCGAAAAGCGCTATATAAATGCAATCCATCATTATTATTATATGTACCAGGCTTTTTAGATGCTTATCGAAATAGCAACAGATTTTAGTCTGGGTTTAAACTAGAGATGGACCGATCCGATATTACATATCGGTATCGGTCCGATACTGACCTAAATTACTGGATCGGATATCGGAGAGAAATAAAAAATGTAATCCGATCCATTAAATATCAAAAAAGCACCTCACAAAACTTGGCGACATGGCGAGCCGGAGCAGTGTGGTCACGTGATAGAGCGGCTGTGTGTATTTGTAGCCTGCTAGCAAACATTTCATCTCCGAGGAAGTTATCTCAGAGAGAAGTAAAGCAAGTGTGTAAGTTCATCTCTGAATGTTTGTAAAGCATTCCCGCGTTAAGCTTAACAACCGATATATAGAGCAACTGCCTCTTCTCTCTCTCTCCTGCTGCTACTTCAATCGTGAAACTGCTTAATGATCAGCTGATCGGCTTTTCTGTCGCGAGTCCGTCTCTCTTGTTTGTTTTTGGCCCACTTCTCACCAGAAAGAGGAAACCAGCGGCTGAACAACAGCAGCACTATTAAGCTTGATAAGCTGTTGTTAGAATTTATTTAATATTACTTTCTACACCAGGATCGTTTTCTATGCAGCTGGCTGGTAACTGTGCAGGGGCGGATCTAGCAAAGTTTAGCCAGGGGGGCCGATAGGGCATGAACAGGCAAAAGGGGGCACAAAGACATACTTTTCTTTCTTATTCTCATTTAAAATATCTAGCTTTTAATTATTTAATAATTATCTGAATCTTACACCCAAAGTTTTAATCTGATGTAAAATGTATAGAAGTCCATTACTGTATATAGTAACTGTTAAGTCTAATATACCCTAGTACTTTTTAGTAGTAGTACTTTTTCCTTTGGGAAGGTACCATCTGTGCAGTCTGCAATTCTGTTGAAGAAAGATGTTGAATCTATTTAATTATTCTTGAAAAATAATTTATTTCTGTGAATTTTTTTCACCCTGCATCAAATTAAAGTTGATTACATTGATTAAGCATCATGAGGATGGGGGGTGGTTCCCTATTTTCTTTTGCTGGGAGTTTGCAACCCTATTAGTTAGGTTGCTTAATATTTCTGCTAAGTACTCTTTAAAATACCAGAATAGGGAGGATGGGGTAGGTTTAACTTTATTAGATTGATCAGTGTTGCTGATCTATGAAATATTTTGGGTGCAGTGTGGTTTTTTTTTTACATACAGGTATAACAGAATAGCTTTAGTGTTGTTGTTGTTTTTTAACTTGAGTATGAACTTATACAAAAAGCAGCAAGATATTAAAAAAACAGTTTTACTGATTAAAAAACACACTATATCGGATTCATATCGGTATCGGCAGATATCCAAATTTATGATATCGGTATCGGACATAAAAAAGTGGTATCGTGCCATCTCTAGTTTAAACCACGTCATAGTACTGAAACGGCTTTGCGCAGAGTTTAAATGACCTTTTAATTGCGGATTTAGGGAGCCCTGTGGTCTTGGTTTTACTGAATTTGTCTTCAGCCTTTGATGTGGTGGACCACAGCATTCTGCTAACAAGACTAGAATATTTAGTAGGCATTAAAGGAAGCGCCCTTGAATGGTTTAAATTGTATCTTTTGAATAGGTCCTTTTCTGTTGTGATGAGGAGCTACTCTTCTTCTGTTACCCATTTTGATTGTGGTGTGCCCCAGGGGTCTGTTCTGGGCCCTATGTTGGTCTCATTGTACATTCCAACCGTGGGCTCTATATTTGACAAATATAACATTTCTTTTCATTTTTATGCTGATGATATTCAAATCTATTTTTGTCTGACTGACGATACTCCATCTTCACTACACTGCTTTCTTGATTGTATGAGGGAGGTCAAAGGCTGGTTATAGAGTAACTCCCTTTTTCTAAATAAAAAGATAACACAAATAATTGTCTTTGATAGCCACATCCCTCGGGGAGAATTAGCCGATATATTTGGGCCCTTTGCTACCTCTCTCTCTGATACAGTATGTAACTTAGGTGTTCTTATGGACAGTTCCTTTAAACTTAATAAACAAGTGTCCTCTTTAGTACAGTCTAGCTTTTACCAACTACGACAAATCTTGCAAAACTTATCCATGCCTTTGTTACTTCAAGATTAGACTATTGCAACTCCCTTTACCTGGGCCTCCAATCTGCCCTTCTTCAAAAACTACAACTTTTCCAAAATGCAGTGGCACGCTTTTTAACTGGTACTAGGTTTGATTCTATTACCCCAAACCTTGCTGACCTACATTGGTTGCCCACTAAATATTGGATTGATTTTAAGATTTTATTGCTTACATTCAAAATGATAAATAATATTGCGCCTTGCTATTTAACTGAACTTCTCCGCCTGTATACTTCTAGGAGAGCACTTCAATCATCGAGTCAAATGCTCTTGGTGCAACCTAGGTCCTGGCTGAAAACCAGAGGTGATCATGCCTTTGACATTGCTGCACCTAACCTCTGGAACAGTCTTCCAGCTGATATTTACACATCGGAATCTATTCAATCTTATAAAACACAATTGATACACTGTACTTTTATTGCATCTGTATGTAATTTTAACCTACTGTGTTACTGGGTTTTTTACAATAGGAGTGAAATATTTCTTTTAACATAGTACTCCTGAGTTAATTAGCACTTTTTTCTGGGAAGTGTATTTATACTCAGCTATCGTACCCATATGTAATAAATTTTATTTCATATTTTACTCTTGAGAAGCACTTTGGTGTACCTCTGGTCTTTAAATGTGCAATATAAATGGTAAAATATTGATTGATTGATTGATTGATTCATATAATTTTTTTTTTAAATGAAATACCCCACAGTCCACCTATGAATGCAACCTTGAATTTTTCCCCCCCTTACTTTTAAAGGTATTACCTCTTTAACTTTCTTTATTCTATTAATAAGCTAAAGACAGTAGACATATAAAGGAAAATTACTTATATGTAGGGCTGGGCGATATGGCCTAAAATCCATATCGCGGTATAATTTGAAGCATGTGCGGTAACAATATATATGGCGATATATTCTTTTCTTCTGTATAATGTATTTTCCACATTATAAGGCTCACTTAAAATCCTTTAATTTTCTCAAAAATCGACAGTGCGTCTTATGTAGGAATTCTGGTTGTGCTTACTGACCTCGAACAGATTTTATGTGCTACACGGCCCTCAAAAATCTGTCAAAAAATGATTTGGTACGACTTGGGTAAGCTACGAAGCTGCACCGCTTGATGGATTGTCGGAGCATTACGGCTGCCATAGTCAGGAGCTTTGCGGAGTAATCTGGATCCTAAACTCTGTCCACTTCAGGCCCCAAAGGCAAACAAACGCTGCAGCATCACTGAGAGTTAAAACTGTCTAAATTCTTTCATCTTTAATCAAATGATCAGTCTGACTGATTTACCAGGTGTAACAACTAAGTTTAACATCCAGGCATCCATGAAAACAGAATTTATTAAATTTAACAGAGTTAGAAGTTAACAGGAAGTTAGCTCGCTAGTTTCCACCTAAACATGATATAGCATGTTCTGACTGAGAGATTTCTGAAACAAATTAAAACATACAGCTCTGCTATCACTTCCAACATAAATTAACTAAACAGCAGTGACTTTTGTAGGGTTACTGAAGTTGGACTAGCTGGTATTTAATGATGTGCTACATGATCGCTAGCGACACAGTTATGTTAGCATAACATTAGCACAGTGAAGCTGGAGGATGAACGCTAACTTTTTTCCATTCGATAAAAGTTAACGTGAGGGTTTCTGGTGGTTAGGGACAAATTCAATTGCATGGCAGGATGATATAAACGGACCGAACTTCAGTTGGGAGAACAACTGAGATAATCCATCCACAATACAAGGTTAGTTATTAATATACTGCAACAACATGGGAATAGAGCAGCTGCGAGACAATTCAACATTAATGAATCAATGGTACGGAATGCAGAATTCATACATAAGGCACACAGGATTATAAGGTGCATTGTCGAGTTTTGAGAAGATTGCAGGCTTTTATGAGCACCTTATAGTACGACAATTAGGGTAATAATGACGTCCCGCTTATATGTTCTACAAAAGAAATGTGCTTTGGTGTGTATCTGACGGACAAACGTTATTTTATTTTCTTATCGTTGCAGAACATTATACCGGTATTACCGTGAACGGTATAATATGGCCCAGCCCTACTAGAAAGTACTTTTTCACGTTTTCCCTCCAAAACTTGCTAAATAGTCAGGAAAACATCCAACCCATGGCTGCATGTGTTTCAAACTCAAGATTCTAGAAGGGGGTTATCAAAGAGTAAAAGCATGTTGAATTTCACATTGTTCTGTCTTTCCTGAGATCACCAGAATACGCACTTATCCACCACTTTTTTTCACTTTTATACATGCATTTCACCTTTCCCCCTTGCGACCCCGCTGACTCAAAAAGGATGGAAGGTGTCAGTTTTTTTCAAAAGTCCTTGCAGGCCTTACCCGTGGTCCTGAAAATCAGCAGTGGGTGATTGCATCTTGGGATGCCAAGAAAGGTGCCTCTTGGCTGGGATACAGGGCCTTTAGAAGGCCCTCTGGTAGTCTGGAGAACCAGGGGGTCAAAGGTCACCACTGTAAAGAACATTTTGGGGGCCTATTCGCATAGGAGTAATGTATCAGAATGCAAACACTTAAGTCTTGAAGAGGGTGATTTGGCGAAGAAGTGACCCGATTTCTGACCCTCTACGCCCCTCCTGTGACTCACAGCATGACCGCAAAGTTAGTGTAAAAGGCAATACAAACGTATAGGGGATTTTGAAAGTATATTTTGGGGGTCCTATTTGCGTAGGAGTGACATATCAGAATGCTCAGCCCTTCAAAACTCCACCTAGATCATTAAGAAATACTTTTGATATAAATGCATTCATAAAATATAAAGTTATAGTTAGTTTAAAAGTTTACACTTTGTCAGGAAAATGGCCCCACCGGTCCAATTTTACACACTTGCAATACCACATTTCAACAGTAGGGCGTCAAGTCGACACACATGTTTACACACGTTGTCAGGAAAAGTCACTTCCAGGGGACCAATTTTACTTTTCAAAAAAAATCGCACTAGGCATATCAGGAGGCTGTTTTCTATCCATTGCAATGCTTGTGCCTGTGGGGACCGGGGCTCGGTCCCCACCGGAAAAATTGGACCCCAGGAGGTGAGTGAAATCTCAGGTTGTGGATCCCACCAGGTAGTAAATACGAGTACACACACACACACACACACACACACACACACACACACACACACACACTCTCACATAACACACACACAGTGCCTTGTCTTTGTAACCAAGGGGGGTTACGTGGGGAAGGTACGTGTTGTAAACTATTGTTTATTGTGTGAACGTTGCCAATAAAAGGCAGCAAGAGGGGGCAGTCGGAGAGGTCATTTTCGTGGTGGACACAGACGAGGCCTCCCTTGCGCAAATAATCGATCGATCGACTGTCTTGTTTTCTTCATGATGAATAAGTCTCTAGAATTAGCAGGGCTTGTGGAAACACAGACCCAACATGTATTTGGTCCTTCGAGCCGGATCCTAACACATCGCATCCACAGAGGAGAGGGAGAGGACGCTACCGCAGTCTTCTAGCAGCCATCGTCTGGGACGATTGATGAAAGCCCTGGTACTACTTTGCTTTTGTTACCAGGCCGGGAAGTTTGCGCCTGAACTCCCCTCGGGATGGATGGCGATTGACGGGATCCAGAGACTCTTCCCATGAACGTAAACAAACAGTGAGTACAGAAGGCCTTAGAGAGCGGCTACGTTTGACGTCACGGTGTGTGTGAAAAGGTATCCAGCTGGGGCAGACATGATACTGCAGATCACCTGCCCAGTGGACAAAAAGAAATAAAATAGTTGTGTGGATGAATGACAACATGAAGAGTGTTTGGTGTTTCTCAGTCTGAAACAGCTGTAATGCTATTTTCTGTTCGGAGAAAAGTAGTTTAAAAAAAAAAAACAGAGAGAGATGTGTGATGTTTTAAGCAGTGATGAGAATAATGAAAGTGTGATGAGAGAGGAACACAAAAACATACAGAAAATGCATTAACTATACTAACCCTACATACATATACACATAAATGATACTCATGAAGACCAGACAGCACCTTAAGCATGAGATTCTGTTTGTCATCTTGTCCAAGTCACTAGTGAGATGAAAGTGATACATAGACTAGTGGACTGAATATTATAGGAGGACAGATGGTTACATCATAGAGGAGAAAACAGAATGCTGATGAGAGGTTTTAGATGAGTGAGCTGATTGTGAGTTTCTGGTGTGTGAAGAAGTTTTAACATGGCACACATTTAGTTACATGAGAAGAAACTTATGTGCTAAGACAACAGGGTTATGCTGTGTGTTGCGTGCTGATTGGATGAATGTTTGAGATTAAACTGGCTGTTGATTTGTCTTTTGTTACTAAGCTGAGCCTGCCAATTGAGTTGTTACGATTTATCCCCCTGAAATGAAGAACACGTGTCATGACTTAAACAAGGCCTTTCTTTCCTTTCCTTTCCTTTCCTTTCCTTTATTTTCTTTATTTCCTTTTATTTTGTTACTTTCATGGTGCACTGAAGTTTTGTTTGATGATCTCTGTTTGAGTAGATCTGCACGATTAGAACCGAAGCGTCGTCGAGAAAACTGTTGCAAAGTGAGCTTCTCCAAAATTAAAATGGGCTCAGGAGAAAGTCACTTATTTGGGACAATTAGGAAACAAGTTCCTGTCCAAAAGGATTCAACGAGGAAATCCAGTCTAAATTATTTTTCTTTTTGAAATGACGTCAATTTGCTGAGTGTGGAAACGAATGCGACGATAATTTCCACAATCTGCAAAGAATCACTGAGTGAGAATTTTAAAATAAATGGGGAAGCTGACAAGACTGACTGACCTAACACCATTGTGTGAAGTTAACCCCCACCTGACAAAGGTGTGGATGTATCTCTGTGTGTGTCTCTGTTGCAGGAGCAGAAGGAGACCACAGGAGGAAACTTGGGTCACATGACTATGTGAACTCTGCAAATTTAACCTTTTTAGTTTAAAATTTCTTGTGTCTGTGAATTTACCATGGGAGTGTTATTCACTACCTTATGTTGCCCACAGAGATTACTGTGAGAAAGAGTGTATACACCTGCGCAGCGCTAACATTTACATTTCTTTTTACAGCAGATGGTTAATCATGTGATTTGATCATGTGATTTATAGCAGGAAACAACTTAATGATGTTTTTCTACCACAGGATTACTGAGATTTTGTGTGAAGGAAACAGGCTATATGTTGATGATGAAATTACACTGTGTTGTTGAGAGAATGTTGGAGAAAATGTGAAAATTACAGGGGAGAAATAATACAGTTTGAGACATACTGTGATGAGACCATTGTTACTTTTCCACAGTGAGTGTTAACTTTATGACTTTTCACAGCTCCTCTGGAATCTGGATGGCCGACACCTGACCAGGATGAACCGTGTGTTTGGCTAATGTTTGTTTTTCCTTAAGAGTGCTAAAGGATTCAGCAGACAGACAAGTGACAATTGAACAGATGTGCAGTGGTTACAGAATAGTTACATGAGGCTCATTATCTGACCACTATTTGGGCTCATGGTGAGTGACAAACTTAAGGAAAGTCGCTGATTACAATGTGGAATGACATTGAGATGTTCAATGATTTGGAACAAATTATGGGAAAAAGTAGGAGTTTAATGAGTTTAGAATAAACCTGCAATGATACTTGTCTCTGTGATGCTGAATACTTTATTACTCTTATGATCTATAGTTGGTTGCAAATGTGAGGTTGTTTTAACTTTAAGACTTTGTCTTCTAGGATACAGGTTGAAGCTGGGAGTTAAACAAGCTAAACATTTAATTGCTGACTAATGTTTTTACACAGGGTTACAGCTTGGAGTGAAGCTGCTCCAAGGGACAAACCCTGGAGATTGTTTTAGGGAGACTGTGCAACATTCTTGTACATGTCTCATTGGGGAGTTGACATATGGCAAAAGCCGTGTGGCGAGAGGAGTGTCATTTTTTAATTTGTAGATGTCGTGAGGTGCCATAACGAGAAGGAGTGACTGAGAGGATCGTCCACAAGATGGAAGCTGAGGCCTGGAGAGAGTCTTCAGGAGGATCAGAGATCACCTCCAGCACAGCAGCATCGCGCAGAGAGCTGTGCTACTGGGCTTCCAGGAGCGTTGGAACATGAGAACCTGAGGGAGCGTGCCAAGCTCCAAGAGTGACAGCGCAGAGGAGGTCCAGCGATGGACTTGTGGTTCTGTGAACAGCACAAATGCCAGGTGACTGTAAAATAACTAACAGCACTTGTTCCACAAGTGAAGCCAGTAACTTACTATCCTAACAGATTAGCTCTAGTTGCTTGTGCTTTACCTCCATGCGTGAGATCAGTATGTGCAGCAGCTTAAGCTGTACAATGTTTCAGGAAATAGTTTATTTCACCTTTTGACACTGTTAGTTCCACATGAGGTAGATGTTTACTACTGCAGACTAAACATATATTTCTGTCACCTACAAGACACTTGCCTTTAATGTTACTATTACTCTCACAACCACACATAACCATAAAGTGGTGCACAATTCTGAATTTGTCAAACCCTTTTTGCCAACGACAGAAGAGGGCACTTCTCATGAGTGTAGAGAGCACGTGGAGAAGAAGTGTAAGCCGAGGGATGACTTAATAGCTGTGCCACTCGTTGAGGGAAAGGTTTGGTTTGTTGATGGTTTGAGTTTTACAACAGCAGAGGGACAGACTAAAACAGGTTTTACTGTAGTAGACAGTGAGAAAGTTATCTGTGCAGGACAACTAACATGTTTCATATTTGCTCCAGCAGCAGAGATGCTAGCTTTAATGGAAACGTGTAAAGCTGCAGAGAGACAATATACCCTGATAGCCAGTGTGCATTTGCTACATTACATTTCCTTGTAGTGCAGTGAGTGAGACGAGGTGTGACAGCCTCTACAGGGAAACCTGTAGAACACACCAAACTCTTGCAAAATCTGCTGAAGGCAGTGTTATTAACCAGTAGAGTTGCCGTTTGTAAATGTGTAGCACACATGTGAGGGAAAGATCCAGTTTCATTAGGGAAAGTTTTTGCAGATAACATTGCAAAAGAGGCAGCTTTAGTAAACATGGTGTTAACATTTTGGCAGTACAACATCAGCAGACAGGCCACTCACCTACAGCAGGAAAACAGTTGTGACTTACAGAAGGTGCGAGCTTGCAGGTTGGTGTTTATCATCTGTGTGATAAACCAATACTGCCTAATAATTTGTACAAGACTGCTGCTATTTTGAGCCATGGGCTTTGCAATGTCTCCACAGGGGGGAATGATGGCAGCAGTAGTTTATACTCACTCCAGGATTATTAAATACTTTTAAAATAATTGCATTTGCAGGCAAAGAGAACTAATAGAACAGTAAAGTTAAGACTTAGGAAGACAGGCAGGACATGGTTAGACTGTATAGAATTAGTTAAGATATACATGAGGATTCCTCCAACAGAGAACGGTCTGACTCTTTGAGATTATATATGTTAGAGCATTTAGAGTTCTAGTCTTCTGTAGTGATGATAGAAAAACAGAAGAGAGAGCATATTAGCAGATTAGATGCTTGAAATGTTTAAAAGTAAAGTAGTCATGAGAACAAATGATCTGCCAGATGATTCTGTTTCTCCGCAGGAGCAGAGTCTGAAGTCTGGAGATTGGATGTTGATAAGGCCATGGACAGGAAGTGCTGGTCCAGTCCGCGGTGGAAGGTCCCTATCGGGTGCTGCTGACAACGACCACAGCAGTGAAGATTGCTGGAAGGAATACATGGATACATCAAGCGCACTGCAAGAAGGTGACACACATCCAGGCCAGCTCGGAGTAAGTGGCAGGAAGTCCGGGTACAAAGGGGGGGGAAAGCCTCCAGGGCCCCTCGTCTCAATCCGGTGAAGAAACCAACTGAGCCACAGGTACTCATCAGAATGGCTGGGAATGTGCTGTGCATCTTCTTGAGCCTGTGGACCCAGAGTGGGATGACAGGGAGCGCACTGGCACAGAGCAAACCACACCCAGTACCCACATGGGTTTTCAGCAACTACTGGTGGCAGTTTAAGAACACAACCGCTCACCTAAAGAACGAGACCAATGGTTATGCTTGTGATGCCATTGGCTACACATTCTTCTGGACTGTGGCCATATAGCATCACTGAGAGCGAGACAGTTTGTTTGGTTGCCTTAGCAACACATCCAGGAGTAAACGTACTTGGAACACTGCCAACTTTTCAACTGCTCTGAACCTGAATGGACGGTTGATTCACCAGTAGCCGGGAAGGTGAACTGCTCTGGTACGACAGACCTGCTAGTCTGACTCAAAGAATATGACTCGCTGCAGGATATTGAACAGCTAAACGAACTGGAAACAGGCCGATTGCCTATGTGCATAAAGGACAATGGATTAGTCCAAGTTGAAGATTTACCGTGGAATTTGTGCAACATCACCTATTCTTTTGTCTTCTGCAAGAAGGATGTAAACAGAGAAGCCTTTTGTCTACATCTACATCATGAACACTTGAGGTTTTGAGCCAAGAAGATCAAAACAGCTTGATCCAATTTCCTTTACAAAGCTTTTTCTGTGGTGACAACAGGACAGGAGAAGAGTTGTAAATGCAGATAACTCACCAGTTGACTCTAACCCCCACAGGATGCCTACAGTGAGATTTGGGGGGTTGATAGGAGTCATAAAAAGGAGTGTTGACCAGGCTACAGCTTTGAAGTTAGCTGAGAGCCACATGGACAAACAATGAAGTCAACTGATGTGTTTGAATGCATATGTCTGTATACAGTTGGATTGTAGTGACATGTGATTTTTGAGAATGATGATTCTTCTTGTTTGACTTTTGATATTCAGTTGTTTACTTGCAGAAATACATAATGAATCGCACGACAGGAGTAGATGCACCATAAGGCTGGATAGGTTGGTTAATGTCTGGTCCTTGGTGGCATCCTCTTTTGAAAAAATTAATTCCTGTTTATGTATTGTTGATACTGATTTGCTTATGTATAGGATGCATTTTACCTTGTATAAGATCAATGCTAACTAAGATGATTTCCAATACATTTGTTAATTATGTACTTTTGCAACAATATGACATGACTGAAATTACTGACATGACAGAAGCCTGTGTATAAATGACGCCTGCGCTGAAA
Source organism: Neolamprologus multifasciatus (assembly GCF_963576455.1). Lineage (NCBI taxonomy): Eukaryota > Metazoa > Chordata > Actinopteri > Cichliformes > Cichlidae > Neolamprologus > Neolamprologus multifasciatus. The sequence continues at coordinate 35,289,590 of NC_140456.1, read as the reverse complement.
ATGTCAAGCATGAGGTGCATGGCTAGAATGTACTACATAGGAATACTTTGAGGCATAAAATGACAAACAGGAGGGTTATGTCAGGGTGAATTGTTTAATATTGTCATTCTTATGTTTGCCATTTGTACATAGGTTTAAAGAATCCTTTCTGTCCTCCCCTCCCCAGATCCTTAAGATTCTGGGAGGGGGGCAGTAGTGTTTCTGATCACAGGAACATCCTTGTGAAGGTCTGTTTGATGTGGTAAACTTCCTCCCCTTTGTAGGGCTTCATTGTGTTATCTAGGGTGAGGGGAGATTGCCCTCTTCATGACCAAGGATGTTCCAGTGCTTTTATGTTATATGACCAGCAGCGTGCCACACACACACACACACACACACACACACATTCTCACATAACACACACACAGTGCCTTGTCATTTGTAACCAAAGGGGTTACGTGGGGAAGGTACGTGTTGTAAACTATTGTTTATTGTGTGAACGTTGCCAATAAAAGGGAGCGAGAGGGGGCAGTCGGAGAGGTCATTTTGTGATGTGCTGAGGTACGGACAAGGCCCCCCTTGCAAGTAAAAAGATCGATCGCTGTTGCCTTGTCTTTCTTTCATGGGAATAAGTTCTGGGATCAGCGGGGTCTGATTTAGACCCAACAGCCACCTGCTGCTTTGGCATGTTCCTAGCAGCGTTTTCCTTCATTTCTGCCTTTACGTGTGGTCGGGATTATTTTTTAAAACGAAAACGGAAAATCTCCGTTTTCAAAAATACCGTGTACGTGTGGACGTAGTCTCAGACCTTCCCAGTGTGGGGCCCGCCCCCTAGGGGGGGTGCAGAGCAATTGCAGGGGGGGCGGTATGAAAAGGGAAAAAAATAAAACGCTTGGACACTGCTAGCACGGGGCGCCCACAGAAACGCAAAGCAGGAGATGAAGCATCGCTGAATATGTTTCCAAACCAACTTCATTTTAAGACAAAGACTAAAAAATATGATGAAGCAAATCTTCCCTTTGGCTTCACCTGCACAAGTGCTGAGGTAGGTCTCCCTGCAGGATTGGTTTCCCTTCGTCAGGAGCAGTGCTGGGCTGTTTAAATCAAACAGGATCCCACAGCTGTTTATGTTTTTAAACCCATTTTGCACAGAGAGGCATTTTTTGAAAAATGTATTGACAGCAATGTTGAATATTATTACACAGGAAAAAACAACATGTAAAATAATCACAGCGTGACGCCTCTGCCTTTGTAAATGGAGGGACAGTAACTGTGTGTAAAACCTGCAGACAGTCAGATTAACAGTATTTGTCTCTATCATTCTGCAATTCATCTCATGTAAACAATAACGTGGCCACAGCGTGACGTGAATAAAGGCACATACCTTTGACGTGGCGTGACGAGCTCTGTATTCCTCGTCCACACGTAAACACAAAAAGGAGTTTAAAAAATCTCAGTTTTCTGTGATTGGAAACGCCGTTTACGTGGACGAAAACGCTGCGTGTTCAAAAACACCCGTGTAGGTGTGGACGTAGTGTAAAAGAGTTAGTAGTTTATTTTATTACTACCTGTAATTTATTGCAGATTACTTACATTTTTCTTGTAAAACAAAGGGGGCGCAGCAGAAAAAGTTTGGGAACCAGTGCTGTAACTATGAGACAGATGGCTGACACACGAACCTGTGGGAAGTAACATGTTTGTAGAAATGTGAAAATGTTCATGCCATAATCCCTCCCATGTTTCCGTGGGGCACTGTGGAGTAATGCACAATTCTTCCAACAGAACAGTGAAGATTACATAACAGAAGAGCTTCACAGCTCGTCAGGCAGCAAGTGGACACTGAAGAGTGTGTGTGCCTTATCAGAAGGAAAACTGTTCTCTGCACCTGAGATAAAGGATCGTATAAAAGAAGAGTGAGCGCTCCCTGAGGTCTCCTACTTCTTAGACATTTGAACCTGGACAGGAGGAGAAAGACGTGTGAGAATGGCAGGAGAGGCTAAAAGGAGAGATGAACGAACTGCTGGAGGATCAGAAGGAAAGCAAAACAGGTTGGAGACAAATCAGTTGCTCTTTAATAAAATAGATGAAGCAGCATGTACACTTGTGAGACATGCACGTGTAAGCTCAGGTAAACCTCTACAACATGCTGAAATGCTGCTTCTAACACAGAATAGACAGACGAGCATTAATCGTGTATTCCCACAGGATGGAGCCCGAGGCTGACGATCAGCGAGTGGAGCGAGGTCAAAAGAAGCGTGGCGTGCTGCCCAAACGACTGCTGATAATGTCGTCTGTGGCTGTTGTGCTCATCGTGCTGCTGACTGTCATCGTTGTGCCTGTTGTGCTGCTCACTAAGACGTCAGGTACATTTTTACAATATGTACGATATAAATGATAAAACAATGATGCAACTTTATGATCCAGATGATGAAAAGTACCTGAGTAAATGTATTCATTTATTACTCATCACCATGCAGCAGCCTTTACCCACCTGTGGCCTTTCTTCAAAGCATTTTCTCTGCATTGGATCTGAACAACAGTCAAATCTGAGCAGACGTGCCAAAGCTTTGTTTCTTGTTTTCTATTTGCACCATAGTTCTTCCAAATATTTCAGTTCAGGATTTTTTAACTGCTGTCATGTAAACCATCAGTAAACTGTGACATCACTGCTTTTACCTAACCTTTTACCTGTATCTCAAAGACCTGCTTTAGTTGGATAAGCAGGCGACCACATTGGTTTGAGTCCGACTTGCGGCCCTTTGCTGCGTGTGTCCCCCTCCTTCCTCTTCACCGTGTCTGTCTAATAAGGCCAAACACAGACTGTAGGCTTAGCCGTGGTTCTGAAAGTCGAATGGAAGGTCAAAGTTCACGGCTGGCAGTGTTGTGACATACATACCTACTGCATGTAGAGTTCACCTGAGTGTACAGTGACAGTAAGATGTCTTTGCACAGGTGAAACAGCCCACAGTGTTGCAGGGTTTCACAGGGTGCTGCAGCCTCCAGCAGTGGGCCTTCTCCAAACGTGACACTTAAATACTCGCTGTGTCAGCATCACAACTTTATATTGCTGCTGCTAAAATCAGTGGTTACAGTGATCAAAGTTCATTTGATATCATACTGCAGCTCATTGCAATGCCATGATGCATGAGTGCTCATCATTTGGCTTCTGGTCTTATGACAGGACCACAGTCATGTGGACAAAAAGTACACGGCTGCTTTGAACTGTGTGACTTTTGAATCAATTGACATGAAATGTAACAAAGATAATGTTACACAATGTGTTTGTGCTATTAGACCTTGGTCTCTTTGAGTAACATGTGACAGTAGCTTCTTTAAAAAAGACACTAAGAAAAAAGCATTCATGAGTATCTGCAGCGTTAAGCCAGTGCAGACTTTCAAATCCCATCTGTCTCACAATGGCTTCATGCTGACAATCCCAAACACACTGCCAGTGCAGTAAAAGCATATCATGATAGAAAAACACACAGTGGGTCATTGTTGTGGACTGGCCACACTGGACCTGGAGCTTCAGGTTAAATATTCCCAAAGAGACGAGAGCTCGTGTGAGACAGGTTAGGCTGTTTGGACCAAATCTTTGAAGCTCGTTAGACCTGTACAGGCTGCATGTTTCATACATTGCTCCCATTTAGTATTTTCCTAGGAAAACATAAAGAAATAAGAGGTGGCTACTGTAGCTGTTATCTTGTAGAATTAATATATTGATGTAAAAATAGTAAAACATGGGGTGTTTTGCACTTGGACCTACATCCATATGAACCTGATAACCTGCTGATGGCTAAATGATGTCACAGGGCTGTTACTGTCAAAAACACTGAGACCACTTACACTTTTTCTGAGTCTGGGGTTGATGTCATTCAAACAAAGAGTTCATACACAAACCATCAAAATTCAAGTCTGGCACCAGTTTTGCCACAAAGCAGCATTTCGACGTCTTTATTGGGCAACAAACAAAAAAGAAACGATATAATTATATGCAGAGACCTGGAGTTGACTGTGTGACTATGACAGGGATGGGTTTAAACAGAATCTTTAAGCTGAAGAAATGAATGAACTAAACAAACTGCTCTCCCAACAAAGAGCAGCCTCCCCAAAAACACACCGTCGGCTGTTTGAGTTGAAAGCTCCCAGTTCTGCTGTGACAGGGACTACGTACCTATGACTCTGTCACTGTCTTGCTGTCCAATCGTGTCCCTCAGCTCCTTCTTCTGCCTCTTTCTCTGGTGGAGACATGCTGGAGTACTTGGTGCAGACGGGGAACATCAGTGAAGCGGACAGCCTTTTGGCTACGTGGTTTCACCGAGCCAACAGCAAGGAGGACATGTTCAAAGCGCTCATGGGTAAAAACACCCAAACTCACACAGACAACACTGCATTATTTGATGGTGTTGGTGCCTGAACCTACAGTCAGGTACAGACAAAACACCGCCTCCTGTCATCTTTTCAGGTGACACCATGATCTTGGAAGCTGACGTCACTCTCATGGGTTATGGGACCCCTGATGAAAAGCCAGTGCCGATCATGGCACACCCTCCCGACATATATAGTGACAACACTCTCGACGAATGGTTAGATGCTGTACTGGCTTCTGGAAAAGGTACAGATCAGAGCTGTCTCCACAGAACATCCATCAGATCAGTTTTTAAAGGCGTGTTTGTTTGCAGGCATCAAGTTGGACTTTAAGGCTCTGGAATCAGTGGGTTTGTCACTGGACCTGCTTAAACAAAAGGAAAGCAACAAGGGAATAAACAGACCTGTGTGGCTGAATGCAGACATCCTCAGAGGCCCCAACGTCCCAAGCTTTGTAGCTCCAGTCAATGGAAGCGGGTATGAAATCCTAGCTAGACCGGACACAGACCCTCGGACAGAGTTCAGAGTTAGGAAGGGAAAATGTCTAACATCTAAAGACTGATCGGAAGGTTGGTGGTTCGATCCCTGGCTCCTCCAGTCTGGATGCCAAGTGTCCCTGGGCATGATACTAGCCCCAGGTTGCTCTCCGATCTCAGCATGAATGTAGTTAGGAAGCACTAAAAAGCTTAGAAGAAAGTGATTGGGTGAGTGTGGTGTGGAGAACTTGGGAGAGCAGGAAAGCGCTATGTAAGAATCAGTCCATGTCTCCCTCTTTTTTCAGGTTTTTGGAGCTCGTTCAGGACAAGTTTCCAGATGTGACTTTGTCTCCTGGATGGAAGGTATAGCATGCTCACAGTAAGAATCCCATTGAACCACTGTAGCAGGCATGTGACGAGGCTCTGGGAATGTTCCTGTCAGAAACAGGAAGAGACTCAAGGAATCCTGAACTGACATTTATGAGAGAATTCAAAGAAGAATTTTAACTTTGAGCTTCAAAACAATCCTTTGAGCTAAAGTAGACAAAACGGCTTTTATGTTCTTGTGATCCTTAAAATTAAAGACAGTTGGATTAATGTTGACATACATTACCCATCAAGAGTTTGGACACCTTCTCATTTAATGGTTTTCTTTATTTCTACTACTTTCTACACTGTAGATACTGAAGACATCAAAGCAAGATATATGGAATTATGTAGCAAAGGAAAAATGATAACTCTAAATGTATTTAGATTCCTGTAAGTAGGCGCCCTTTGTTTTGTTGACAGAGCTGCGGCCTTCTCTCAGCTTCATGATGTCGTCACCTGAGATGGTTTCACCTCACAGGTGAGCCTGTCAGGGTTCATTGGTGGTGTTGGGACCATCAGTCGTGTTGTGCAGAAGTCAGGGCTGTTAGCTGTGTACCAACCTATTTGACAGCTGTTAGAGTTCATATTATGGCAAGAACCAATGAGCTAAGTAAAGAGAAACAACAGCCCATCATTACTGTAAGAACTGAAGGTCAGTCAGTCGGAAACTTTGAATGTGTCCCCAAGTGCAGTCAGAAAAACCATCAAGACTACGATGAAACTGTCTGACATGAGGACGCCCCAGGAAAGGAAGACCAGGAGTCCCTCTGCTGCTGAGGATACATTCATCCGAGTCACCAGCCTCAGAAATCACAAGTTAACAGCAGCTCAGATTAGAGCCCAGATAAATGTCACACAGAGCTCCAGTAGCAGACACATCTCTACATGTTCAGAGCAGACTGTGGGAATCAGGCCTTTATGGTCAAACAGCTGCTAAGAAACCACGACTGAGGAAAAGCAACAAGCAGAGATTTGTTTGGGCCACGAAACACGAGGAGTGGACATTAGACCATCTGTGCTTTGGTCTGATGAGTCCAAATCTGAGACCTTTGGTTCCACTTTGTGTATGGATGGTCTCTACATGCATGGTTCCCACTGTGAAGCATGGAGTTGATGGTTTGCTGGTGTGGGGGGCTTTACTGGTGACACTGTTGGAGATTTATTTAAACTGAAGGCACACTGACCCAGCATGGCTACCACAGCATCCTGCAGCAACATCCCATCATGTATTGTTCAACAGGACAATGACCCCAAACACACCTGCAGGCTGTGTGAGGGCTGTTTGACCAAGAAGGAGAGTGATGGAGGCCTGGCCTCCACAGTCACCTGGCCTGAACCCAGTGGAGATGGTAAACACATGGTTTATATTTTTGACTGAATAACAGCTGTACCTGCTTTATTTCTTTAGGTACTCTACATTCACCAGCTCACAAACGAAACCTACTCCAGAGCCATGGTGGAAGAAATGTATAACATGATCAAAGACGTACCTCAAAGGGTGAGTGTGAATCCAGGTTTCAGTGGTCCCAGTAGGTGTTCGACACGCTCCCATCCCAACACGCCTGGGACAAATCGTCGGTGTGTTACGTGCTGGGATGAGAACGCTCTGAGGTGTCGGAGAAAGGCAGAGCTGACTGTTCAACGTTTCATCTCTTAGGTGATGTTCCCAGTCCACGCCATGCTGGTTCGCAGCGGCTGGCAGCACCTGAGCTGGCTCCTCAACCAGTCACCACGGTAACAGATAACTTCCAAGTTTACTATGGCAATGACTGAAAATCTGCAAACCAGTAACTGGGGGCTGCTCTCTGTCCATGAGCACCACAGACTGACTGGTATGTTTTGTGTCTAGGTTCAGCCTGACTTTGTGGCAGGGCTCTGTTAACCCCAGCGTTAGCGACCTGCTGTTTGTCCGTGACAACACCCACCCGTGGCAAGTCTACTATGACATATATGAACCCACGCTGTCAGAATTTAAGCAGGCTGTAGGTGAGGAGTGTTTATGTGGAGCAGATTTACACAGATTATGTTTGGGTAAAATAATAATTGTGTTTGTGTGATTTATTCAAATCAACAGATTTGTTTTCAATGAGTTCTTTCTGACTGTTGTTGAAGAAGCAAAACATTAGAAAACTACATGAAAAATCAGTGAAAACTAAACCTTTTGTTCATTGTGTGTATTTGTTTAAGCTTCTGAGATGAAGAAGAGTTTGCTTCTGTTTAGTTCTTCCTGCGTTCATTGTGTGTGTTCACAGGTAAGAAGGACAGCGTGAGGAGGTTCTATCCTGGAGGAGATCTGATGGAGTTTCTCCACCCAGGTTACAGCTCAGACCTCATGAACCGCCTGGCTGTGGCTTTTCTTCCCGTCACCGGCCGGGCCTCCCTGCTCCATCGGCTTTCAGGCAGGTTCAGACAAACGTTTTACACCTCAGGGTTTATAACCTGATTTTAACGTGCCAGACTGAAACGCCCGGGCAAAACACGCTCTCAAAGTTGTACTTTACATATGCTAGCGACATCTGGTGGTAACATTATGAATGACAGTGTGGCACTGTGACGAGAAACACCAAGAAACTGCCTCATTTGTGCCACGAAGCATTCAGAGATCCCTCATGAGGTTTTTCTCAAGGTAATTTTAAAGTGAACTTGATGTATGACGTCATGTGGCAGCTGAACCTTTGTGTTCACATTGGTCATCAGGATGATGTTCTTAGTGACTCTTGGTGGCAGAAAAGCTGGTTTGAACATTTCTGAACCTGCTGATGTCCTGGGATTCTGACCATTACAGTAACAATTGTGAAAAACGAAAACTATCTGTTGTTTTGGTAGAAATGAAAGCGACAGAAGTGTTCACAGCTGTGCTGAGCAGAGAGTACAGAGCACAGCTGCTTGATCAGAAATCAGTGTTTGAAGCCGCAGTGGACAGAGGCGGCGTGTTGGACAACGGGGAAGTGACTGCTGCAGAGGTGCAGCAAACATTTGTGCCTTTGAGTATCAGTCGTGGTCACAGCAGGTTTCAATGTGCTTTTATATTCAAAGTCACCACAGAGTCTCAGTTTGTCTCAGTGTGTAGATAAATGCTGCTGCTTTGGGTCGCTGAAGTTAACATCATCATACTGTATATATATGATTCAATGATTATTATAACATTCATAATAAATTCTATTAAAGGAACCAAGTCCAAAACCAGAATTAGCCTCTGAGCCTGTGTGAGCCAGTCCGAGGTTTGTGATTGGTTACAGCAGCAGCTGACCACAGCGCACACATATGAAACGCTCTCCTGCTGTAGCTAACACTTCACATGCAGCCCGCCTCTCTTACTGACTGCAGCACTGCATTTATTTGCATCCATAAATCTTTAAAGTGTCACAGGTGACATCAGTGCTCTCAGTCTCACTCGGTACTTTTAATGCTGATTTTTGAACGTTTACAACAAAGAAAATCATCCATCACTCGATTAAAACAAGAAAAAAATACAACACAACACTTTATTGTAGTTCAGTGGAAAAAGTGAATATTCATGTTTTAAACCAGCTCGTCATGTTGAACTGCAGCAAACAGTTATAGTGTTAAAATGAACCTGCATTAAGTACAAGCCCACACCTGTACAGCTGTTACAGTCGTGTACCTCAAACATGAACAGCAGCTTAACAACTCAGTAACTGACACAGCGGCTGATTTTACTCACTTAACAAGTAGATTTTTACTGCTGACCTTTGTATCAATCCATGAAATGATCATAAAGTCTTCCCACCACATAAACCAAGCAGGCTGTCCCTACAGTGAGCGTCTGGTGCTGAGCAGAGCCTCGGACAGGCTGCTGCCGCTGTCACAGTCTGTTCCTGGTCAAGTACTGGCTGCAGGAGCAGAAGGTGTGGTAGAAAGAGGAGGACAGGCCGGCAATATCTGTGGAGATGTAGGGAAGGACCTCCGGAGACGCCTGGTTAAAGTAGCTGATCTGAAAGAAAGATAACACACTAATAACAGCCAGCTGTGATAAGAGTATATGTACGATGCTGTTGTTCTCACCAGTGACTTGTTGTCTTTGGTCTCCAGTATGGTGAATCCAGCACACAGAACCTCTCCTCTGTTATAGCCTTCAGTGGGAGGCTGAGTGGGCAGGGACACTGAGCGTAGGGCGATGACATATGGGTCTCTGAAGGAAAACAGAAAGGGAACGCATCAGGAAATCCTGCAGGACACAGGTGGATGGATCTGGTTCTACTGACCCGCTGCCACATGGCTTCCTTTTGGAGGCCAACAGGATGAAGTCCTGGAGAATCCCTTTTGCCTGATTGGCTGCAGTGGGAGATCCCATCGCGCCATGACGCACCGATGGAGTCACCACACGATATATGAAGTCATCGTTGTCGACCAGCTGAATCAGCTCGCACTTCCTGTTTGAGGAAACACATACACACTGTGAAAAAGGTGACTGACAGCACTGTTTAAAGACTGAGCTGCAGTTTACTCCACATGTATCCACGGCAGAGGCAAACAGCTGCTTCTGTGCTTCACCAGCTGAGGGTGGAGCTCGTGCATAGGGACACTGAAGGGGAAACTACATAACAAAGGGCTTGGTGATGACATCACCCAGATCTCCACCCATCTCTGCTGCTTATCCTTCTCAGGGTCGCAGGGGGTGGAGCCTATCCCAGCCGTCTTAGAGGCAGGGTACACACTGGACAGGTCGCCAGTCGGTCGCAGGGCTAAACACGACCATTCACACCTGTGTGAGAGTTTCCAGTTAACCTAACCCACTAACTGCATGTCCTTGGACTGTGGAGGAAGCTGGAGGACAGGGGAGAACCCAGGGGGACGCGGGGGGCAGGAGTCTGCCCCACTGTGATACCTCAGTGACCGATCCACAACATCCAGTTATTGTTTTAAAACTGGGATTTCCCACAGTGGTCTGCTCCACCAGCACAGGCCCACGGTGTTGACAGCATCGGAGACAAAGCTCCGCCTCCTCCACAGACATGTTCTTTCCACCACCTGCTGGTCATGAGATCAATGCAAAGGGTAAGGCTGCAAATCTAAGCAGCCAGGATGAGTTTCATCTGCAGGCTGGCTCGGCTGGGGGAGAGCCACCGTTCCCCTTTTATTTAAACGTGAGAATAAAGAGACAGACAGGCCCTCACAGCTAATGTCACTTTAACCTTAACTGATAACATGTCAGCCTCAGTGCAAAGTGAGCAGCATGAACCTAAACCACACATCGCTTATTTTTAACCCTGAGCCTCAGAAAAGTCCATCATTGGAATCGGAGAACAATACCGAGGCAGCGAGTAGAAACAGGGCCGAGCGACTGCTGCTGTGAAGCACAGAAACCGCTGATCGTAGCAAAGGTCAAACAGACGCGTCCCAGAGTCTTACTTATAATGCGAGTCCCAGCTCGGCCTGTTGCTCAGCTCAGCGAGTAAATCAAAGGCTCTGTGAGCAGGAACGTCCACCTCACATTCAATCTTGAAACTCAGCATGGACTTCTGCTCCAGGGTGTAAAGCTGAACCTGTGAACACAACATAAAGCACCGATGGGGGCAGACTCACAAAAACAAACAGCTCATTAGTGAGAAGCACATACCTGGTCCTTCTCACAGCTCAGGCGCCAGTTGCTTCTGGCTGCCAGCATCTTCAGAGCTGAGACGTTGTTATAGCTCAGATACACCTGGAAGCACAAACACAGGAAACACCACAAACTCATCTCCAGAGCTCAGCGTTAGCAGGCCGCCTCCCGCCATTCAAATACTACTTATTATATATGAATCAGTGCCGTCCAACAGTTCAATTCAACTTTATTTATATAGCGCCAAATCACAACAAAAGTCGCCTCAAGGCGCTTCATAGATACAGAGAAAAACCCAACAATCATATGACCCCCTATGAGCAGCACTTTGGCGACAGTGGGAAGGAAAAACTCCCTTTTAACAGGAAGAAACCTCCAGCAGAACCAGGCTCAGGGAGGGGCGGGGCCATCTGCTGTGATTGGTTGGTGAGAGAAGGAACAGTGTAAGTATTATGGGTGCAAAATGAAGACAAACTGCTGCAGCACTATTTCTCATCTGCAGTGAAGGTGAAGCACAGCGGTGCGACTCGTCGGCCTGTCGACTAAATCAGTCTGCAGGCGCGGTGAGAGTCTGACTGTGGCTCAGCTTTGGAGCTAAGTGGGACATAAACACGCTGAGGTCTGCTCGCTCAGATCATACACTGACATATAAACTGCAGTGGAACAAACAAATAAAATCACTGAACATCCTTTAAGAAAGAAACAGAAATCATGTCCCAAAAGTCGTGACGACGCAGCACCGACACACAGCTGAGACGCTGATGTGGGTGAAAAGAAACTAAATGAGCCTATTAAAGGTTTACTGTGTCCAGCTCAAGCACAGGCTGTGACATCATCAACGACAGCTGATGAGCAGCTCTGTGGAAATCAAAAATACTGTTTTATGTCCGGTTTTTATAGATTCAGCTACAGAAATGAGAACTAATGATGTTTTTGTGACAAGCTGCTAGTAACAAGGTGCCTACACAATCAGTGCCAAGTTGTCTGTTATTTGTAATACAGTAATATACACATGTATGCAAAGAAGGTTTGACTTCTCTCCCGTGAGTCGTGGACTAACGTGAGCAGTACAGGTGACGCGTGGAGCTTCTCCTCACCTGGTTGGTGGAATCCCAGGGAACAGACAGAGGCTCCTCCCCCTGCGTGCGGGAAATGATGTACTTCCTAAACACAGTTACAGGAATCAGGATGATGGCACTGTGGGTCTGTGCAGCTGCACAACAAAAGCTGATGTAAACGCAGAGACTTTAGGGGCTGTTTGGAGACATGTACCTGTCCAGCCTGATCTTTTTCCTGGCTGTTGCCTCCTGAAACCTCCTTTGTCCTTCCTGTAAATGAGAGACACACAGGCAGAGGGCACCAGTGTGTAACACAGCAGGCAGATTCCCAGCACCAGTTTATGACCAGTACACCGATCTGTGCTACAAACTGAGTGGAGTATTATTACTCGGTGTTTGTTCGTGCTGATAACGATCTACGACTACAGCGAGCGCCCTTCAGCCTGTAACGACACCATGGTCGCTCCATCAGACGGGTTTATGACTGATAACATGATTTGAAGTTCGCAGCTCTGATCTTTGCTCAGCCTTCGGCTTAATGGTTAATCGAGTGTTTCTGCACCTTCTGTTTATGATACTCATGTTTTATTCTACAGGACGATCTCCACAAACTGCTTCACCACAGTGTGAATGAAGCTGACACCAACTGTCAATCTACTGCTCCACCCTTTTTAAACAACACCACCAGCACACACTCGCTTTCCCTGACCGTGCTTTCCTACAGGTGTATAACGTGTAACATCCATCCATCCATCCATCCATCTTCATCCGCTTTATCCGGGGCCGGGTCGCAGGGGCAGCAGCCTAAGCAAAGAGGCCCAGACCTCCCTCTCCCCAGCCACCTCCTCCAGCTCATCCGGGGGAACACCAAGGCGTTCCCAGGCCAGCCGAGAGATATAATCTCTCCAGCGTGTCCTGGGTCTGCCCCGGGGCCTCCTCCCGGTGGGACATGCCTGGAACACCTCACCCAGGAGGCGCCCAGGGGGCATCCTTGTCAGATGCCCAAACCACCTCAGCTGGCTCCTTTCGATGTGGAGCAGCAGCGGCTCTACTCTGAGCCCCTCCCGGATGGCCGAACTTCTCACCCTATCTCTAAGGGAGATGCCAGCCACCCTTCGGAGGAAGCTCATTTCCGCCGCTTGTATCCGCGATCTCGTCCTTTCGGTCACTACCCACAGCTCGTGGCCATAGGTGAGGGTAGGGACGTAGATCGACCGGTAAATTGAGAGCTTCGCTTTTACACTCAGCTCCCTCTTCACCACGACGGACCGGTGCAGCGTCTGCATTACTGCAGCTGCAGCCCCAATCCGTCTGTCGATCTCGGGCTCCCTTCTCCCATCACTCGCGAACAAGACCCCGAGATACTTGAACTCCTCCACTTGGGGCAGGACCTCATCCCCGACCCGGAGTGGGCACTCCACCCTTTTCCGGCTGAGAACCATGGCCTCAGATTTGGAGGTGCTGATCCTCATTCCCGCTGCTTCACACTCGGCTGCGAACCGCTCCAGTGCGAGCTGGAGGCCCTCCCCCGATGAAGCCAACAGAACCACATCATCCGCAAAGATCAGAGATGAGATCCTGAGGCCACCAAAGCGAAACCCCTCCGCCACTTGGCTGCGCCTAGAAATCCTGTCCATAAAAATTATGAACAGAACCGGTGACAAAGGGCAGCCCTGGCGGAGCCCATCACCCACTGGGAACGAGTCCGACTTATTGCCGGCAATGCGAACCAAGCTCTTGCAACGGATGTATAGGGATCGAATGGCCCGTAGCAATGGGCCAGACACCCCATACTCCCGCAACACCTCCCACAGGACACCCCGAGGGACACGGTCGAATGCCTTCTCCAAGTCCACAAAACACATGTAGACTGGTTGGGCAAACTCCCATGCACCCTCAAGTATCCTCGAGAGGATGAAGAGCTGGTCCAGTGTTCCGCGACCAGGACGAAAACCGCATTGTTCCTCCTGCATCAGAGGTTCGACTAGCGGACAAACTCTCCTTTCCAGCACCCTGGCATAGACATTCCCGGGGAGGCTGAGGAGTGTGATCCCCCTGTAGTTGGAACACACCCTCCGGTCCCCCTTCTTAAAGATGGGGACCACCACCCCGGTCTGCCAATCCACGGGTACTGCCCCTGATCTCCACGCAACATTGCAGAGGCGTGTCAACCAGGACAGCCCTACAACGTCCAGAGCCTTCAGGAACTCGGGGCAGACCTCATCAACACCAGGGGCTCTGCCACCAAGGAGTTGTTTAACTGCCTCAGTGACCTCGCCCCCGGAAATTGGCGGGTCATTCCCCTCATCCCCAGACTCTGCTTCCTCCTCGGAAGACGCGTCAGTGGGATTAAGGAGGTCCTCGAAGTATTCCTTCCACCGCCTGACAATTTTCTCAGTTGACGTCAGCAGTGCTCCTCCAGCACTATACACAGTGCAGGTAGAGCACCGCTTTCCCCTCCTGAGACACCTGACGGTTTGCCAGAACCTCTTCGAGGCAGTCCGAAAGTCTTTTTCCATGGCCTCTCCGAACTCCTCCCACACCCGAGTTTTTGCTTCAGCCACTGCCCGAGCCGCATTCCGTTTGGCCTGTCGATACCTGTCGGCTGCCTCCAGAGTCCCACAGGCTAACCAAGCCCGATAGGACTCCTTCTTCAGCCTGGTGGCTCCCTTCACCTCTGGTGTCCACCATTTGGTTCGGGGATTACCACCACGGCAGGCACCAACCACCTTGCGGCCGCAGCTCAATGCAGCAGCTTCGGCAATGGAGGCGCTGAACATGGTCCATTCGGACTCAATGTCCCCAGTCTCCCTCGGAATGCTGTTGAAGCTCTGCCGGAGGTGTGCGTTGAAGATCTCGCGGACTGGGGCCTCTGCTAGTCGTTCCCAGCACACCCTCACTACGCGTTTAGGTGCACCAGGTCTGTCCAGCGTCCTCCCCCGCCACCTGATCCAACTCACCACCAGGTGGTGATCAGTTGACAGCTCAGCCCCTCTCTTTACCCGAGTGTCCAGAACATATGGTCGCAGGTCTGGTGATACGATAAGCACAGATGACAGTCAGGACCTGTTCCCCGACCCTAAGGCGCAGGGAACAAACCCTCTCGTCCACCGGGAAAAACCCCAACGTACCAGCAGCAAGCCGAGGGGATATTAGAATACCCACCCCAGCCCGCCGCCTCTCACCAGGGGCAACTCCAGACTGAGACAGAGTCCAGCCCCTCTCCAGGAGACTGGTTCCAGAGCCCAAGCCGTGCGTAGAGGTGAGCCCGACTATATCTAGCCGGTACCTCTCAACCTCACGCATTAACTCAGGCTCCTTCCCCACCATGTGTGGGGAAGGAGCCACACATGGCCACACAACGTGTAACAATCATAGTAATTTAATACTGTATTTACATGTTTTTAACATTTGAATTGAGTTCATAATAACAGCGTTCACAGTGATGGGGCATGTGGACGTGCTCAGCCCTGTGAGCCACAGACGCTGTGACGCTTCCACCAGAAACAAAGGAAAGAAAACGCACGCAGAGGCCATGTTTCCTGCTCATCCATCCATCAGCACCACGGGTGGTGTAAAAGACCGACCCAGCTACACTGATGTCACCCACTGCTTTCTCTGAGCTCACCTTGGATCAGCTGTTATCAGGAGTCTGGCTGTGAAATCAAACGTTCACAGGCTGATGTCTTGTGACTGACACCTTGTTAGCCAATCAGAGTGCGGTTTCATACCACAAATTCTGAAGCAGATTTCATGTCTTTCAGTCAGTATTAGCCAATCACAGACAGCCGCGTCACATCCAGACACTTTACGGATGCAGCACGCTAACGAGCCGTTTGTGATTGTTAGCTTAACTCACCAGGGGTTCAGGTCGTATCCGTGGTAATGTGCGTGGCTTCCCACCATCATCGAGCACCTCAAAGGTCATGAAGGCGGAGTTTATGTGTCGGTTAGGCCCCTCCTCGTGGTAGGCCTCCGCACGCACGCCCACCTCCATGCTGCAGTAAGGACACGTGTCAGTTCTCTGTCTGCTGCACAGCTGCAGCGCTGAGCCAGTGTTCTGGGATACCTGTTTCTGAAGGCGTTGTTCACGATCGCCTTCAGCAGCAATCTGTCTCCAACCTGAGAAGGTCCTCTGAAGGTGAACATGTCGATGGCTCGAAGGGTGGGATGAGCCTGAGACAGACGACTGCAAGCAAAGAGCACAGAGACAATAGGCCACGACCTCCCACGCGCTCGCCGTGTTCAGGTTACTCATACAGATACAGCTGGACAGATCCTTTAATCTGCACCAGGACTGAACTACACTGATCACAATATGGAGGTCAAAGGTCACAATGATGCATCCTATTTTTAGGTATAAATATGAAGGAAAGAAGTGTTTGTGACTGTACCTGGCAGCGATTGTAGCTACATTCACCATCCAGGCCATGATCTGCCCTCCAAATGTGTTTACCTGGGATTCAAACACACCTCATGCATGATCTGACAGTCATGTCTCAGCGGTACGATGACACACTGATGCTCTGAACAGTCACATATATGTGCACATGTAAAACAGCTGGGCCTCATTTACAAACCTGTGTGTAGGATCCATACACAAAGTTCAAAGTTAGATGTTTAGACACAAGTTCAGCTATTTGTGTTGTTTCAGAAATCGCTCTGCCCGGGGCTGGGCGCTCAGGTATGTACCAGCTCAGTCCCGGTGGCTACTTGGCGGGGCCCGGCGCCTGTTGCTCGGTCAGGCCTCTTCCGGGGTGCGGGGGGCCCTCGGGCCTCCAGGCCTGCGGCTCAGTTCACTCTGGCACAGCTGGCACGCCACTGCAGCCCCCTCTGGCTGTGACTATGTTTCTCTGTTTTTTTTTTGCTTGTTTTCTCTTCTTTCTCTTTTTATGTTTCCTTTCTCACTGTCCCTCTCCCCTTCTGTTTTTCTTTCTTTCTCCCTTTCCTGTCCCTCAGTCACGTCTGTCCCGTCTGTAACAACTGAAAATAAAATAAAATAAACAATAACAACAAAGGTCGATCAAATGGACCAATACGGCAAAGCTGTGATGATCCACTTGGTAAAGTAAATCCGTTGAGTCTCCTTGTTGGTCTTCAGACAACAGATCTGGCAAAGAAACCAAAACCAAATCGCTCTGACAGCAGCCGTCAGCGCCTCAGTTCACGCTCAGATGTAGTCAGTGTTTGGAGGCCATGAGCTGATGTTTTGAACCAAAAAAGGAGTAAAAGAAATAAAACTACTGCATCTCCACTTCATCGTATTAAATAAAAGCCAAATGTTTTGTTCGTACCCAACAGTAAGAAACGAGGCCACGCAGGTGTTTCTGGTAACAACAGGTTCAAATTCAGTCTGCTTCAAATATTCCACGTTGTAACAGCACGAGACACCGACCAGCGAGAAACCGACCAGCGAGACACCGACCAGCGAGACACCGACCAGCGAGACACCGACCAGCGAGAAACCGACCTGCGAGACACCGACCAGCGAGACACCGACCAGCGAGACACCGACCTGCGAGACACCGACCTGCGAGACACCGACCAGCGAGACACCGACCAGCGAGAAACCGTCCAGCGAGACACCGACCAGCGAGAAACCGTCCAGCGAGAAACCGTCCAGCGAGACACCGACCAGCGAGAAACCGACCAGCGAGAAACCGACCAGCGAGACACCGACCAGCGAGACACCGACCAGCGAGACACCGACCAGCGAGAAACCGACCTGCGAGACACCGACCAGCGAGACACCGACCAGCGAGAAACCGTCCAGCGAGAAACCGTCCAGCGAGACACCGACCAGCGAGACACCGACCAGCGAGAAACCGACCAGCGAGAAACCGACCAGCGAGAAGCCGACCAGCGAGAAGCCGACCAACGAGACACCGACCAGCGAGAAACCGACCAGCGAGACGCCGACCAACGAGACACCGACCAGCGAGAAACCGACCAACGAGACACCGACCAGCGAGACACCGACCAGCGAGAAACCGACCAGCGAGACACCGACCAGCGAGAAGCCGACCAACGAGACACCGACCAGCGAGAAACCGACCAGCGAGACACCGACCAGCGAGAAACCGACCAGCGAGACACCGACCAGCGAGACACCGACCAGCGAGAAACCGACCAGCGAGACACCGACCAGCGAGACACCGACCAGCGAGAAACCGACCAGCGAGACACTGACCAGCGAGACACCGACCAGCGAGAAACCGACCAGCGAGACACCGACCAGCGAGAAACCGACCAGCGAGACACCGACCAGCGAGAAACCGCTGCGCCCGCTCTAGTTCAGATGGGAAACACATGAAATGAACTGACCTGATGGTTTGCATGTGGAGGCAGAACCAGCTCCACACTCTCCACCCGAGTCCTCTCTGCTGCCACTGCATCGGCTCCCACTGAGCTGTCACCTGATACAGAAACAAGTCAAGTCGTTATGTGAAGAAAGTACTAATTAAAGTTTGATAGTCATTTCCTGCCAGACTGTCTTTGTTAGCGACCACAGCAGACGCCATGGAAGCCACAGGCTAAAGTATCAGGTCAGTTCAAATGTTCTTCTCTCAGCTTCGCTGCTTCTCCTCCTGCCTGAGCTTCCTTTGTCCTCGTGAGCGCCCTGACCATCGCAGCCTTGCCTCCCTAAGCTTAACCTGAGTCGTTCCTCTCATATCCTCATTTCCTGTCCGTAGTGGTCACTCCCAGTGGAAACCCCGACATCTTCACTCCTCCAGCTCGGCCTCTTGTTTTTGTTAGTGCCACTGCCTCCAGATCATAGCAGCTCTCACTACCATCGTTTCAATCCTCCGTCACATATCAACCCTGAAACCTGTCTGTTGCTCTGGATGGTTGAGCCCAGGTATTTAAACTCCTTCCTGTTACCTGCTCTCCCTGCAGGTCACATCATCTGCAAACCTCACGTTCACAGAAGGGGCTGAGAGCAGACCCTCCCCATGTCATGCACCAGCCTCACATGCTTCTCCAGCACTTCTGACGTTCTCATGTAAACCCTCAGCTCCTCTCGTCTGTCCTGTGCTTTCTACACGCACAAAGACGCAGTGAAGTGCAAAGACTGTCTGCCGGGACGTGGCCGGGTGCATCACTCACCCTGCTGCACAGACTCATTGGAAAGCAAATCCTTGATGATGTCATCGTGCACCATTCGGACCCTCCGCCTTTCAGCGGCCACGCTGTGTTCAACCTGCTCCTTCTGCGTGACAGGAACAATGGGCTTCAAGGTCACCTGTGAGGTACCACACACACACACACACACACACACACACACACACAGACACACACAGACACACACACACACACAGACTCTGTCTCACAATGACAGCTGGTGGTATGATGGTGTCTGTGGTGCTGCTGCAGTTCGTCTCGCTGTCACAAAGCTCCTGTATCAGTGCTGAGACTCTGACGTTGTGTCACAGCTTCCTCTGATTTAATAAAGACAAACATAAGTCCTGACTAAGGTCAAGGAAACTATCACATCAAACTCAGAGTCCACTTTAGGACTTTGACCTCTGAGCTCTACATGGACAAACGTCAGCTATGTGTCCCCGAGGTCACGTGACCAGCGTGTGCTCGCTGTGCATCATACGATGCTGAAAACTAAAGCAGACACACGAACAGCAGCCCCCAGACTCTGAGATCCCCCCCCCACCAATCACAGCAGATGGCCCCGCCCCTCCCTGAGCCTGGTTCTTCCTGTTAAAAGGGAGTTTTTCCTTCCCACTGTCACCAAAGTGTTTGCTCACAGGGGGTCATGTGATTGTTCTTCTCTGCATGTATCACTGTAGGCTCTACTGTACAGGATAAAGCACCTTGGTGTGACTGTTGTTGTGATTTGATGCTGTGTAAATGAAACTGGATTGAAAAACAACTGAAAACTCTTTTCAGACTTTTGGTCAACCTTTGTTTTTATGTTGTGAAGCATTTTGTGATGTTTATCTTGAACGGTTACTAGGTTACGTACTAAACTTCCTTTGAGATGCAACAACACATGAACAACATGCTTTTAAACAACGATATGGACAGTGTTGGGAAGGTTACTTTTAAAATGTATTCCATTACAGATTACAGAATACATGCCCCAAAATGTATTCTGTAACGTATTCGTTACTCAATGAGAGTAACGTATTCTGAATACTTTGGATTACTTCATATATTATCATGCTGTTTACAACTACATGAATGTACTATTGCTGTGATTTATTACTGTTACTGAAGGTCCGCGGCTCCGAACCGTAGTAAAGGGACCTCTGGCTAATACGGTGGGTTCTGTGTCGGCTCGTAGCTGAAAACTAGCTTTACTTTGTTGTCTGGGTCAACTTTGCTAGCGAGAGACAGAGAGAGGCGTTGAAAGGCTGCTCCAACAGAACTTATTGTTTCAGAGGAAAACACGAACACGGTGTACAGTCGAGTCTTAATAGCTTACTTACAGCTGGGCTCGTCAGGCTCTCTTCTTGGCTGCAGTGGTTATTATTATATTTACATGCTTCCAGCTCCCGTTTCTGCTCGATGACAGCTCGTACTTTTCCTTTTTCTCCCTCCCTCGCTCACAGACACATAACGTGTATGGCAGTCCATTCTCCCTGCAGCACGGACTACACTGCCCATGATGCTACATTCTTTAGAGCTATACCTGTAGCATTCTGCCTGTTAGCTTAGCACAACAACAACAAAAAGGCCTCTCTCACCCAGGAAACACGCAGAGAGAGCGTCACCCTGTAACCATGGCAACTGTAACGCTGCCTGGAACAACAGAACGTAGCTGTCAAACAAAACCCAAACAGTCCTGACCCGCCACAATATGAAACAGGGAAGTACCGCCGTGTAATCCATTTATTTCAACAAAGTAACTGTATTCTAAATACCACCTTTTTAAATGGTAACTGTAGCGGAATACAGTTACTCATATTTTGTATTTTAAATACGTAACGGCGGTACATGTATTCCGTTACTCCCCAACACTGGATATAGACTATGTGCACGTTAGCATATGCTACTTCCGGTGCGGAAACTCCTGTGGGGAGCATTGTTTCCGGTGTCCTATTCGCGCCTTGTTTACGGTCCAAAACAAGTTAAGCAAATGAATGAATCAAGCGGCTATTTAGACCAGATGTCTCGGGCATTTACCCAATATATCTGTAAATGATGTTCATCGACTTGTCGATATTTTTCCCCACGCCTCAGGGGAAAAGAGAAAATGGATTCAAATGTTATATTTCTCAGCTGTCCCTCGTTTATTGCGGGTGTTATGTTCTAAAAATAACCAGCGATAGATGAAATCAAGTAGCCAATTTTATTTTTTGACGGTGCAAAACGTTTCATGGACACCGTGGACATACAGCACTGCACTTCAGAGTCACACTGCTGCATCGATGCAGCGATTCTGTACAGGAGAGACGTCACGGAGGAGATCGTCTGCAGCGATCAGGACGCAGGACACAATGTGATGTAAAAAAAGAAGCATGCAAACTTGCACTAAATAATCTGCGAAACAGCGAGGTGAAAGGTGAACCGCGTTATAGCGAGGGACCACTGTAATTTTGAAGGTAAGTCACAACATACCCTTCGTAAATACTAATGTATAGAAACCGTTACCAGCAATCGTTCATTTTTTGTGTGGCTTTTTTCACGGTTTGTTGACATGCTGTGTAGGTGTGTACTTGACTAGCTGATCTCGACATAACGGGAAACATCTGGTTTGACTATTGTTCACCTGTAGTTTGAATGCTGAACATTTGCCTGTTTAAATCATGAGACCAGTCACTATACAGAGATGTGCTTCTGAATGTGGACGATGTGTCTTCTGCTGCAGTTCTGCTTGTGTTGAGTGATGTAAACAACTGATCGATCTAAACTCTTTAAACATCAAAACTGATCATTAGATTTTTTATAACACAACAGTGGTGAGTGTTCCCACCTTCTGCTCTTTGTAACTTAACGCCATCTTTCCGTTTTCGAGTTTTGGACATCAATTTTGGAGTATATCTTCGCAGTAGCGATTGACCGCAAAGTAAAGCTACCGGAAATGTACAACCCCACATCAGGTCTCAAACCAGGAAGTTAGCATTTTCTCGTGCACAGGGTCTATTCATCTAGTTATCAGTAATGTGGCAAACGTCCACACACTCTCCAGAGTGTCGTAATCATGCACCTTTTGTCCTGTGCTTGTGCGCTGGGTAACAAAGGTGGCGTAGGCATGACAAACCCTCCAGTGACGATCAGAGAACAGGTCCTCACAGTTCACCTGTATGCCCACCTGAGGGGAAGTACGGGACAGTACGTTAAGGTAAACACACATGGTTGTACCCGTGAGAAAAGCACACGCAGCTAACTGATTTCAAAAACAACGAAAGGCACAAAGAACAGCAGAAGTTCACTGACCTCCATGCTGGTGTTAAAGGCTCTGTTGACCTTTGCCCTGATATTCACCACCTGACCCACACTGAAGAAAGATGGAAAGGCGGAGTTACTACCTTCAGCCCAACCCTTCCACACACTCACACACGCCTCCTCTCACCTGATGGTGTGCTCAAAGTGGATGTCATCCATGGAAGCGGTGACGCAGGGACTCCCAGCGTGCCTCTCAGCTGCACGGTCGAACAGTTGGGTCATTACAACACTACACGCTCACAGCTTCCAACACACACCTGAGACACACAAAGCTCACCGGAGAGGCAGGCGGCGGAGTCGATCCATTTGAGCAGCTGACCCACGCCGAGCTCCTGCCGATGGTTGCTGTGACAGGGCATCACGATCTGACTCATTTTCACCTCTGTCGGGTTGTAGTTTTCTTCTTCTTCCTCCTCTTCTCCATCCTCTTCCTCCAAACAATCTGATGTCCTGGAACTCATTTGGAAAGCTGGGGAAACAAAGTAAAGGAAAGACACTGAAGCTACAGTACTGTGCAAAAGTCTTGAGTCACACCTCATTTTCTTTTGTTTTGCCCCAAAGAGCCAGACTTTGTGATCATTTTGAAACCTGATACTGAACAAGAGTTTCGCTCTAGACCAATTTCAGATGAATGTCTTTTTGTTTGTTCAGTCACTTAAAACTGACCCATGACTCTTTTTGAAGCATTCAATTCAGCTTTATTTATAAAACACCAAATCACAACAACAGTCGCCTCAAGGTGCTTTATCCTGTACAGTAGAGCCTACAGTGATACATGCAGAGAAGAACCCAACAATCATATGACCCCCTATGAGCAGCACTTGGTGACAGTGGGAAGGAAAAACTCCCTTTTAACAGGAAGAAACCTCCAGCAGAACCAGGCTCAGGGAGGGGCGGGGCCATCTGCTGTGATTGGTTGGGGCGAAAAAGGCACCTAACCCAGGAGGTGAACCAGTGCGTCTACACACAACAGACAATTTAGCAAAGAACCAACTAGGGCTGTGCGATATGACCAAAATCTCATATCCTGATATAAGACATCTATCGTCTGATAACGATATAAATCACAAAAATGTAACATTTTCTGTAAAGTCTGTGAATCAGCTCGACTTGTGTGAAGTGTTTCCAGCTGTGCGTCATGTAGCTGGAGTCGAGTGTTTTAACGATGCATGAAACGATACATTTTTAGACATAAGTTGTAACGGCGCCGTTTTCTTTGTGAGTATTTATTACACGGCGTGCTGCGGGGAAAAGCCTGTTCTAACGTTTGAGTCTAAGGTTTATTTTTTAGCACCTGGCGTCTTTTTTACTTCTCATCTGTAAACACTCTGCATCTTTCATGTGATTCAGTTTATTCTGAAAAGTCTCAACAGGATCTTGAGCTTTATTGTGAAAGGTTTAAGTGGAACAAGCGGACACGCGGTGGTGTTACCGCCATTGTTGCTAACGACAACGCATAAAAACAGGCGCTTGTCCGTCTGTAGTGTGGTTATATTAAATATAAGAGAAAGAGAGAAGTTTAAGAAATTAATAATAACTACAGTGACAACAAAACATGAAAAATATTGCTGTAAACAGTTTATTTTGCGACACCACGAAACAAACGACAGCGTAAAATGAAACAATAAATGTTTTTATATCATCATCAGATATATATCGTTATATCGAACAGCCCTAGAACCAACTGTAAACTGGTTGAGGAGCTGCTGCTCAGCACTCCCAGTCTGCTTCCCACCCAAACATTCATCAGGTAACTGACTGTAAGTGTCAGTCGATGGATCCACGTCAGCCCGTTATCAGTGGAAAAGAAGGTGCAGCACAGCTGAGGTTTGTAAAGATGCACCTGAGTGCACATAGAGAGTCCTGGAACAAAGTGAACACAAGTTCAGCCATAATGCACAACGCCACACCAGACCTCCTCATATGAACGCTCAATGATGGGGATTCTTTACATTTGCTTTGCAGCCACAGGATCCGGGCACACCATGAACTCCTCTGTACACCAAAGGAGTCCAGAGTCAGCTGTGAGGCCATCTGACAGCTAAAGCTGTGGGATCTATGGTGGAGCTGCATATCAGACTGTAGATGTGACAGCTGTGGTGGCTGATTGCTTAGTTCTGCTGGTCACTGTAAGCCTGCACAGCATTGTCTACGCTGCATGCTCCAGAACACAGTAGGTTGGTTTTTGAGGGGTTTTGTTCTTAATGCATCAGATTTTCTTTTTATTGTATCCTATAGTTCAGGTTCTAATACATAGTTTGATATGTTGTTGATTGTTCTTTGTTTTCATTGTATTCATTTATGTGCTGCACATGTGTATAAATACACAGATGCTCTGTTGTTGTGCTACATACAGGTTAGGTGTACAGCAGTTTGCAATGTTGTTTTGGATACAAACACATTATTATAATTTTATTATTATATTATTATAAATATTAACCTGTAGTTACTGTTACAAATGGGATGGTGCCAAAAACAGTATGTTGTGTGTACTTAACAGCACTCGTGTCAAAGGCTAACACAGAATGAGCATTTAGAATAACCTAACACAGACCTTCCCAAAGTGTGGGGCCCGCCCCCTAGAGGGGGCGCAGAGCCATTGCAGGGGGGGCGCGGCATGAAAAGGAAAAAAACAAAAAAAAAACAACGCTTGGACACTGCTAGCACGGGCGCCCACACAAACGCAAAGCAGGAGATGAAGCATCGCTGAATATGTTTCCAAACCAACTTCATTCTAAGCCAAAGACTAAAAAATATGGTGAAGCAAATCTTCCCTTTGGCTTCACCTGCACAAGTGCAGAGGTAGGTCTCCCTGCAGAATTGGTTTTCCCTTCGTCGGGAGCAGCGCTGGGCTGTTTAAATCACGGACAAACAGTATCCCACATTCTTGATTTTTAGTTCACAAACACTTGTTGTAATGACTAACTACTCCTGACATTTTGGAGATGTTTGCTCTTTATACAGTAAAGTTACAGCAGGATACAAATAACATCAGGCTGATCCTGCCACGACTTATTCCCCGGTTCAAATCACGTAGCCAACAGTTGTTTATGTTTTTGAACCCATTTTGCAGAGGAATTTTTTGAAAAATGTATTGATAGCAATGTTGAATATTATTACACAGGGGGAAAAAACAACTACATGTAAAATAATCACACCATGAGCCTCTGCCTTTCTAAATGGAGGGACAGTAACTGCGTGTAAAACCTGCAGACAGTCAGATTAACAGTATTTCGTCTCTATCTGCCATTCTGCAATTCATCTCATGTAAACAATAACGTGCACACAGCGTGACGTGAAAAAAGGCACCTTTGAACTCTGTATTCCTGTCCACATGTAAATGCAAAAAAGGAGTCTTAAAAAATCTCCGTTCTCGGTGATTCGAAACGCCGTTTACGTGGACGAAACAGCTGCGTTTTCAAAAATACCCGTGTAGGTGTGGACGTAGAGTAAAAGAGTTAGTAGTTTATTTTCTTACTACCTGTAATTTATTGCAGATTACTTGTATTTGCTTAATTGTTTACTAAATGTTTGAGGTGTGAAATAAACCGCAATGGAGCAAAATATGGGTGTGTGTGGTTGGAGGATGTGTTCGTGTGTGCGTGCGTGCGTGCGCGCGAGGGGGGCGCGAACATTTTTCCTGTAAAACAAGGGGGGCCCAGCAAAAAAGGTTTGGGAACCACTGACCTAACAGGAAGTGAGGTAACCACAGGTTACTGACTGTAAAGACAGCATGTGAAACATGTCTGTGAACAAGTCTGTGAACAAACATGTCTGTGAACAAGTCTGTGAACAAACATGTCTGTGAACAAGTCTGGCTCTGCATGTGAAACATGCAGAGCCAGACTTGTTCTCACTTGTTACAACTGATCTTTTGTATCGTTGCTTAAAGTGGAATAGGATAGAGGAGGTGGCACCATGGTAACGAGAACATCAACAACAACATTTCAGGGCCTCCACAGCCAGCACCGGCCTGATAAGTAAAAAGCCTTTCTCTTGGATGCCACCAGGGGGCGATGTCTTTGGCTGCAGAAACGCTTTCGCATACAAGTCTACGGAACAACAGCTTTGTGCAGCTTCAGCGCAGTAAAAACGTTTGTAACCTCAGCCAATGAGCAACACTGCATTCAAAACAAAGTCACTCCACGTATCAGAAAGTTAATGAGCCTCTAACAAACCATCACTCACCGCTTTCACAACACAAACCACAGTCTGTTTGTCAGCACTGTTGGAATCAGCTGGCTCAAGCTTTCTGCTCAGTGACAGTAGGTATCCCCGAGAGAATTTGTTTCCCCTGCGTCGGGAGCACACGCTGGACTGTCCAAATCACGGACAAACAGCATCCCGCATTGTTGATTTTTCGTTCACAAACACTTCTTATAATGACGCATTACTCCTGAAACTTTGGAGGATTTAGCTCTTTATATAGTAAAGTTACAGGAGAATAAAAATAGTTATCAGCCAAAACGTTAATGGTTTGTTAAAATAATCCCATCTGATACCCGTGAGCAATAAATATATAATTATATAATGTTGAAACCCTCAAACTGAATGGTAATGTAATGATACTAATTTTTCACTTTTTCACAAAATGAAAACATCAGTACTTCCTGCGTGCTCCAGCACAGGGGAAACAAATTCTGTCGGGGATACCTACTTTGGCACAACACCGGCTCCGCGCTCACAGGTGAGGACTGTAAACACGTCGCAGTTTGACACGGAAACCTCAGATTAACTTTCACAGACTGTGGCCGTGACGTTTCTGACACAGCTCGTGGGCGACACATTAACGGCAACAGTTTCTTGAACGATACTTCGTTCAGCGACTGGTCTGCTCAGTCCCAGTACAGATGTTGTCCTGGTCTGGACAGGTGGAGCGGGGACCAGTTACATACCTGTGGTCTGTAGCTCTAAAACAAACAGCAGCGGTGTCCTCCTGCACTGTGCACACAACAGACTCACAATGACTGACGGCGACGCCCAGTCTAACCACTAGTTTCTGCCCAGCAGCTCCCAGTTCACAGGTTTGCGCGTCCTTAGTTCCACAAACTGCGCCTGTGAGGCAGCCTGGTTCCAGTTAGAGCCGAGCCGAGCCTAAACCCGCACCGAGACCATTACCTACATGTTAGTCTACATTAGAGGAGCAAACCTGAGGGCGGCCACTCACACAGCTCAGCTCCACAGACTCACGAAACACAACGACCAACACGGATTTCGTCAGTACCTTTCAAAATAAAAGCCACACACACAGTCTGGCACGCCTATGTGCGTCGATTTGCTGATTTTACCAACCATGTGCTGTACATGTGCAACTTTTAGCTCCTGGATAATAAGCTGAAGAGAACAGCGAATTTTTACAAAGTCAACGGTCAAAAGTTTTAGATCAGCTCAGTTCTTCCAGTTATTTATTGCAGTTAGTCCTTCAAGTCCAATGAAGTCTGTCCTTGGAATGGTACAAAGAGGTGACCTACCAGCAGTTTAAAAAAAGGTTACCCGAAAGTGAGAAATAATGTACATTTCAGATTTATACAAAAAGGCTTTTTCAGGGAGCGCAGCGTGGGTTAACAACCTAAAGCTGTTCTGCAGCGACGGAGGCTGAGCGAGCGTGGAAAGCTGGCGCTTCCTATTATTACAGGTAATGATGGCCAAACGAAGCTTGTGTTAGAAACGTGTCACAGTCCTCTCTGGTGACATCTGGTGGCCACAAATATGAAGCGCAGCTTGAATTTAAAGCGCTCTTCTTCATTAAGACTGCCCACCAGAGTGGACACTGGGCCACCCTTAGGTTGCTTTCAACTGAAATAATTATGTCTGTTTGATTAATAAGGTTTCCTTCTTTAAACATGCGCCATGATGTGTTCTTTCTTCGCTTGATGTTGGTAAATACAATAAAGTACAACAGTGTGGAGCATGCTTCTGCTGTGAGGCCCCGCCTCCACGTACTTGTGCAGTTAATCACTGAACAGCTGTGTTTATAAATAATATGATATTAGGCCAATTTTCTTAGACATATTTTTGACTCGGGGGTAGAACTGATTGTGAACTGGGGGAGGGGGTATGAACTTGTAAAGTAAAAACATGATGCATTTAAGGTCATCCTGTTCGGTTTTTATTTAAGTAGAGAATTCCACTGTGTGATGGGCCAGTCTGTTTTCTCTGAGATGATTTCTCCTGCCTCAGAGGAAAAATCCTCTCATGGACAGAAGAGGCTGGAGTGCACAGGAACTGTAGAGATGCAGGTGTGCGCTCTTCCTGGTCCCACAGACTATCAGCTAAAGAGAATAAACACATTAAAGTGCTGCACATTTTGTAGAATAACATTTTAAGATTTTAAAAATAAAATATTTTATTTTATTAAATGTGTCAAATGGAAGTCTTTCTAAAGTTATTTAATGACATTTGTACTTTATTAAAAGCACCTTTCCAAGCACTTTATTTAGCATCGCACTTGAAGCATGGATTTGCACAGTAAAACATTTGCACACAAGTTTATTTATTAACTATTTATTGGGAATTTTAAAATCAGTTGGCAGCCTTGTTTCAGATCCTGCACAGCTGCTCCTCATCGAGGAATGTGTTTGTAAGATCATGATTACTCACCTTTCTTGCCTGTGTCCTCTTCAAGGTGTTTGGGCAAATGTTTCCCCGGGGGTCCAGACACCATTTAAAGGTTCCAGGAGAGCCCATTGGTAAAGAGAGTGTGGTGAAACTTTTTGTGCTTGGGTTTCTGGGTTTTTATAATATTGGGTTTGGTGTAAAATTAAAGTGTGAAATATTTATTTATATAAAAATGTGAAATGTATTTATGTATTTATTTATTCTAATTGATATATTGTATACTGTGGTGGAAGGCTGGGATTTAAGAATTTACCTGAGAGTGGAAGAATGGTTAAGTCTGTGACAGCTGAACATATTTAAGGCTGCCAGTTGTCATTAGAGGGTTGATTGTGCTGTGAAGCAGCTCGACGAGTGAGTTGTTGTAAGGAGAGCTTTTGTGCTCAACTTTCTCCTACACCTGAGGACCTGGTTGTGTCTCCATGTGTGTCTGCTGTAAGGCTAGTCCTACAACCAACCAAGATGTGCTTGAGTGTTGCTGGGACTGTACACAGGGGCAGGCTGGGTCCTTTCCAAACCACAGCTGCAGATTTATTGGGGAAGGCACCACATCGTACGTCGCTCAGATGATGAAACTTAGTCTATTAGACTCTAAGCCCCAGATTTCACTCCATGAGAGTTTCCTCTTTTCCTCCCAATTCATCCAGCGACCCTGTTTGTCCAGCGCTACGGCTCTGGCATGTCCGGCTGTTTCCTCCTGTCGCTGCACCTCCTCCACTATCATTTCTCGACGTTCGGTTACAGACGCCTGTTGCCACCGAGGTGTTACTGCTCCAAGACCAAATCCTCCTCCGCCCTGTTGGATGTGACCCACCACGTCACGATGCTGAAGAGCGGACTTGGCCTGTAGCACAGATGTGGCCGGGGTCCACTTCCTCCCCGTTGCTAGGGTGGGAGCAGCGCCTCTCACTAAGAGGTCCCGGGAGTGACATCTCAACCCTCACTTTTTTACTATTATCGTGAGCCACTGGCTATTACCATAAATCCTGAACCATCTCAGTGGTTTCACTTGGAAGGAATAATAATAATGATACCTTTTATTTGAGGGCGCCTTTCAGAAACCCAAGGTCACCTTACAAAAGAAAAAATAAAAGGGGCAATAGTTATAAAATACATAAAATAAGTTAAAATAGCAAAACAGAACTTGACAACAGATAAAATCAGCACTAAAGTGAATAAGCCAGTTTGAACAGGTGTGTTTTGAGCTGTGACTTAAATACGGAGAGGGAGTCAATATTTGTTATGGCAGGAGGAAGAGCTGCAGAGCCGAGGAGCAGAGCGACTGAAGGCTCAAACAGTGATGAGACAGGCAGAAGGGACAGTAAGATGAGGATCTGAGAGCAGGAAACAGCACTGTGAAGCAGGTCACACAAACAGGAAGGAGCAGATTTATGGACACACTTGTATGTGAGAAGATTTTAAAGTAAGAGTGAAATCACAATCCTTGCTGTAGGTTTCAGGGCAGCGCTGCCACTTTTACTGTTGTGACTTCTATGAGCATTTGTGTCTTCAGCATTTTGTCAGAACGACAATTTTAACATGAGCTTTAGATATCTGTGCTGTGATAAATCCACTGAATTACCCACTGTTTTTTCGTAGCTCCCCACTGTGTGCTGTAAGTTTCCTGCATGCTTGTGAGCTTCATTCAGGATGTATTTGTTCTGTTTAGGATACAAGACTGACTTCAGCCTGAGCCTGGTGTGATTTACCTTGATAAAATGATATGTTACACTACAGAAGATAATCCTGCAAACCCACAAATGTGTCATTTGTGGTTGTTCTCAGAACGCCAGAGGCCAGAGGCCAGAGGCCATGTCCTAACATCAGCATAAATATAGTCACTGAACAGTAAAACCATTCATTGGCTTTTCGATGTGGAAGGAAAAGTATGTCAACACATTTAACATAGAATAGCAACCCAACGAAAACGTGTTGTGTACTGACATGCTTCAGGACTTAGCTTGGAGTGTAAGAGTTTACATATGAACAGCTGATAAACTTAATGAGAAAGAAAGAATAAACAAAGTGTTGAGAAAAGCAGCCTTTATTCAGAAGCTATCATAAAGATGTCAATGAAATGAAACACCCGAACACTGTTACTGACTGAAAGAACATCAGGAGTTTTGAGAAGATGCTGATTTAGATCCCAGACACGCACAGACACACAACAGATGTATGAGGTCTGCAGTCCTACACAGCTCCATGCAGGTATAGTGCCAGGAACTTGCTGAAAACCTCAGGCTTGTATCCGGCCAGACCAGCTGGTACCTGTGGACACACAAAGCAACCAATCAGAACCATTACATTTTCACTGTGGCTCCTCCCATCACACAGTCAAAAGGAAGCATGTGCAATACGTCTGTAACAGTTTCCACCAGTGTGTTTAACTATGCATCAAAAATGTTGCAGCTAAAAAATCATGCAGAGTAGAGTTACTGCAGAGTACAGTTACTGCACTGAGGAGCTTCCTGCACACTGACACAAAGGCTGATAGCTACACAGATAAATAAAGTTAGTCAAAGCCACGCCTCCCCTCACACTGTACCTTGACTTGCTTCTTTTTAATCAGCGGTCGAACTTTTGCAAAATCATACAGCTCGACGTCTTCTTCCAGCCACATCTGCAAACAGACAAAATGGAGCAGCTAAAACAGACTGCTGGGGTTTAACTTTGGACTCATTAGCTGGAGGGCTGGGTCTTCATCCAGCTCTGAATAACTTAAACAACTGTTTGAACTGATGATCGTGGAAACTGCAGCATGACACCTTCTGACCAGTACTGGGCAGTAACTGAGTACTATCAAAGGAATCCTTCGTATGTAACTGTAAATGGAAACTACACCTGACACGCCTCCATGACCACTAATGACAGGTTAACCCTTTAAGACCTACCATAGAACCAAGTCCACCAGAGCTTATATTATATGTTTACATGCTGTGGAGCCATTTTTGGGAGCATTTCAAGTTTCTATACATCAATACAACCATTACAGCCCAGATTTTAATAATATGTCTGCATTAAGTGCATAGTAATTACATAAATTGTAAAAAAGTGCAATAAACTACAAAAAAATTGAAAATCGTTTTTGTTTTTTTAACATATATTTCTAGTTAGAGAAATTTAAGAGGCTTATCCCTCAAAACTGTAAATACAAAAAAGTTGCACAAAATAGTTTCCCACCACAGGAAATTTATTTTGAGTGTCTTCATAGTTTTATTTTTGAAATACACCAATTTTTATACACTGCAGGAAAAACGAAAATAAATATTATGATGCAAATTTGCAAAAAAGCAGCATATGCATCAAAATAAACTATTTCCAGCAGTGCAATATGAGTCCTAAGCATCCCAGAAACCACACAGAAAGTCATAAAGTCAAACATAACTTTTAAAAACACCAGTTTAGGCTCATGAGGCCCTGATAGTAAAAAAAACTACATTTCCGCAAAATGACGTCACTTCTGGTTTCGGGCAGGTCATGGTGGACATGCGATAGTTCGCGCTGATGGACGTAGGAAGTGTTATGAACAGCTGATCGGATCAGCAAAGCGTGTTTCTGGAATATTATGTTTTTGTTGCTGCAAGTGCTTTTTATGCAGTTTTTGCAAAGCTATATGTGGAAGGAAACTGTGACCGAGGACAAGCTGATGGCATAAGATGTAAGTACAACTCCTCCGGTTTCATATGCAAAAAAAATTATTGTGCTAGCTCACGTGGTTGTAGAGCTACCGGGATTTAAAAATAGTTGCACCAAACAGAGCGTGCTGCTCTGACCGGGTTTAAAGGGTTAACAGGTTTTATCCTTGACGCTGCAGAGCCGTCAGCACCACTGATGTGTTGGAATCTGCACATATATGTTTAAAGAAAACACATTTAAGGTTTTACAGTCATTAAAGACGTGCTGTAGCCTCGGTCCACCCTGACCACACCCCTACAGGATTCCTCACATGCAGCTCACCTGGTTTTTAATTCCGTCGTCTCCTGAGAGGTCCGTGGTATTCAGCTGGAAAACCATGAACTGGAAAATCCTACCATTGGTCCCGACTGACTGCACGGTCACAGGACGGTCTAAGAGTCGCTGTGGACGAGTCTGACACACATGAAGACGGATAATTAAGAAACACGACACTGTTCAAACGGAGGTAAAGTGTTGCTGTTCGTTTGCTTACCCCGTGGAGCTTGTGTGCACGGGCCAGCGCGTTTCCAAAGGTAAACATGATCATCTTGGTTCTAAACTGCTCTGGGCGGAGCTTACAACGAGGATCAGCTGACTCCAGGAAGTACAGCGTGTGGGCGTGAGGGTAAGGGTAGTCATCTCTGAAACCTGAGTGGACGTGACAGACTTGTGTCACTGAGCGTGAGCAGCAGACACAAGCACACCTGCGCTACAGAAAGGACGACAGCTGGCTAACCTCTCACCTGTGTGGTTCACCTCCTCTTTGTACACGTGCACTTTCTGGAGGTCGATCGTCGGGGAGACGGGATAGAAGGCGTCCAGGACGTGAGCCGCTGTGTCGGCCACTTCCTGTTTACCCGACATCTGTGGGAGAGGATCCATGCTGCTCAGCAGTAAACCGTTCTGACCTCGTATCTGCAGGAGATCCTCACCTGACACACGTTTGATCGTATTAGTCACGACTCGCAGTCAAAACGATCCTGCTGAGCACGAGCGTACGATACCTCTTTTCCACGTGGTCGCCAGCGAGTAGTTCTCTGCAAGCATCCTCCTCCCGACGGCCGGGTGGCTGGACTGCAGCGTCGCACACAGGTGCAGCAGGTTGAGCAGCAGAGTGTTGCTGAGGAACAAGCAAAGGGACAGTTAGTTTAAACCTTTCTCTTTTACATTTAAATAAATAATGAGCATTATTATGACTCAATGAAAAAATATTGCAGTAAACAGCACACGTAGGGCTGCTCGATTAATCGAATTTTAATCTCGATTACGATCTGGGCTTTCAATGATCATTAAAAATGACTGAGCCGATTATTAGCCCCTCCCTCGTGCTTTACTCTCGCGCTGCTCCGTGTGGCAAATCGAGCGCACCTCTCTGCATTTCGAACACGTGTCACAACAATTAAGAGCAGCGGTCTCCAACCTTTTTTGCACCACGGACCGGTTTATGCCCGACAATATTTTCATGGACCGGCCTTTAAGGTGTCGCGGATAAATACAACAAAATAAAACTAGTACCGGTACCGAAAAAAAGAAGATTTATTCATAACACACGTGAAAAGACCCAGGAAAACCGAGTTAATGATAAAAACAATAACAAAATAACGCTGAAAAGCGATAAAAACCCTGAAAACTATACATTTCACACCTGAGCCTCAACTCTCGCGGCCCGGTACCAAACGACTCACGAGGCCCGGGGGTTGGGGACCGCTGATTAAGAGGACCCGAGGGAAGCTCGGAAAGCTCAGCAGAAGTTATTTGGAGAGGAGAGTGACTGCTGTTGGTTGAAAAGAGGTAAAAAAACTTGAGTGGTGTGGAAACATTATGGGTTCATGAGTCAGACGTGGATCAAGTAGACACAGTGTGTAAACTTTGCTACAGTGTCGTAGCTGCACCACAGAGCAACACTGCAAAGTTCACTAAACATAGATGTTTACATTTTTCATTTATTTTTATATTGCAAACATTTGCACTGTTATCAGTATTTGCACTATTTTATATTATTTTTTAAAGTCATTATTCAACATTGTTATTGTTAAATAAATATCGTCAAATAATATAATATAATAATAATCGAGATTATCATTTTTGCCATAATTGAGCAGCCCTACACAGACTGTATTCAAATGAAGCAGTTATTCCTGTTATCAGAATACTTTATTAACCACTCAGGAAATGTTGCATCGTAGTCGAGTGTGTCTGTGGACGTCCACACTGCATTCTGATACACCACATCCATCCTCCCGAGCACTTTCTCTATACTAACTACAGTCACACACATTCACACTCTGATGGACGCTTCGGAGAGCATCCATGGGGTTAGTACCCGAGGACACTGTAGACTGGAGCAGCCAGGGATCGAACCACCAACGTCCCGGTCAGCAGTGACCTGCTCTACCTGCTGAACTACAGCCCCCCCACATGTGTAAGCATAGATGTCACCCAACCTGTATTTCTCTTTCCGCGGTCGATTCTCTGTCGTGTCCCAGAAGCGTGCGTGTTTGATGGCGTTCTGTACACGCTCGTCCTGATCTGGGATCTGGTTTTCAGGGTTCTCTGCGAGGGAGAGCAGCTGTGCAGGGAGACCTGCGATCACCTGGGTTTTGGTCAGCCAGGCAGCCTGACGCACACCTGACACCGACAGCAGAGATTTTATATAAATAAAACTGAAGATTTCAAATAAAAGCTTTTTAAAATGAATCAAAGCTGCGTGATCACGTGGGTCTACGTTTAGCTACAAAGACTTTCAAAATAAACTTCTGTCAGAGTAAAGTCCTTTTGCGCCTATTTATTCAAATCTTGATTATGTTGCACATAAACAAGCATCATATGAGTGATTTCTGATTTCTGACGCTCATGTGTGTGTAATGAACCCCGGGCAGCGAGCACCGGGCAGCGGCGTGCCCACAGCCGTTACCTTCCAGCGCGCTGGTCCTCTGGTTGAACACATAACACGGCTTGTCCTTGTACAGCAGCATCTCGTGGGCAGGGGGAGACTTGTAGTATCGCGGGTCCTTGTAGTCCCTCTCCCAGTGCTGGGTAGCAGGTTTCGCCAGCCCCGGGACATAGTGCATCCTCTCTCCGTATGTGACCATCTCCAGTCCCGGGATTTCGACCCTCTCCCTGGGTTTCCGCGGAGGGGGGACCTTGGCTGTAAGGCAGCGGCCGACAGTGAGGTGTCTCCGGGCCCCTCCATGTGCCGACAACCGCCTCAAATCAGTCACAAAGGCGGCGTGAGAGAAGAGCGGAGCCGCCGTTTTTAAACGCTGAGCCGTTTCAGGAAACATTTCTCCTCCCGTTGTTCTTCTCGTTGAGCCTTTAACAACAAACTCTGACCTGATTCATTGCCTGTCTGTAACCGTGCTGTGGGACAGCGCCATGACACTTCTTCTTCTTCTTTTAATTTGTGTTGAGCTGTAAGAGGGGAGCATAGCGCCGCCTGCTGTTATAATCTTAATCCCGCATTTCGGAGATTATGAAGCTGTTATTTTAAACAGCTTTGTGATTTCTGTATATGTTAAACAGGCCATTCTAGCCCGGTCCTGTATCTGATGACTTCTTCTCCGACTGTTTGGCAGTAAATGTGCAAAGTAGGCCACTCGTGACAGGATAAAGAGACGGATGCAGTCAAGATGTAGTCACCAGTTCTGGACTCTGTATGAACCATAGTAGATGATGCTCTACCACCTGAGCCATCCCAGCTACAGAAGCCCCTCATGTCTTTCTCAGCTTGGTTACTACGATAGTTGAGAGGAGGCAGGTAATTAGCGGGTGTTTAAGGGTGTTTTCCCATTGTAGGGATTGTTTGCGTTCAGAACTGGTCTATTCAATTCAGTTTTATTTATACAGCACCAAATCACAACAACAGTCGCCTCAAGGCGCTTTATTTTATAAGGTAGACCCTACAATAATACATACAGAGAGTAACCCAACAATCATATGAGCAATGACGTTGGCGACAGTGGGAAGCAGTAGGGGTTTTAGATACGGGCGACACGGGCGGTTGCCCGGGGCGGCATCGTAGTGGGGGGCGGCATCACGGCCAGCGCATAGTGGGAATGTCACAGGCACCGATCGGTTTTCTATCCCCATTTGCTGGAGGGCGCCCTCCGCCTGCGAGGCGCGCAGCAGCACAGGGAGGAGAGGGCGGGGCCGCGGGGGAGTCTCTGGTGGCTGGAGCAGCGTCTAATAACCAACTCGCAAAATAAAACAAAAAAAAAACCCCAACAAACACGAAAACACCAGACATCATGATACAGACTCATAATTTGCGCCGATGATTTTTTGAAATTCTATACACGAAAAGTGAGCGCGAGAGCCCTCGGTGCGCCTGCGCGCTGCTGAAGTCAAAGTAAACTTTATTGTCATCTCCGCTGCATACAGTCCAGTTTATAGAGAGACGAGACGACGAGGCTCCAGTTACAGCAAGTAAACAAACAATATATATAAGTAAGTAAGAAAATAAATATAACTTTAGGACTCGGGGTCTGTGACACAGGACCCACACACACATGGGTTCTGCTTAGTGTCTTTTTATTTTGGAAATAATCTGCAGTTTTTTGGCACCCGCCTCGGACGCAGCCACTCCCTCTCTCTGCCAGCATCATCTACTCCATCTCACTGTGGGCACACAAAAAGACATCTCCCTCATTAACACTATCCCGTACACCTGTTGCCTCCCCGCCTCCGTGCCGCCCAGAGAGTTCACTGTCACCCCTCCTCTGCAGCAGGCCAGCAAACCACGCCCCCGCCACAGCTTCCCCACCGCCCCACCGAGGCCGGGGACTCGGGGTAAAGGGATCAATAACAATTTAAAATTTATAATTTACAGTTTGATGATTTAAAGTCTCACACACAACACATCGACAGAGGAGGGGGACCAGCTGCTTCCAAATAGAGCACATTTCATTCATAATGATGTAAATTATGTATTCATGATTTGAATCCTGGGTTGTGCGAAATCCTAGAAATAAACCTTAAAGTGAATCTGTGAACTAAGGTGTAGGTGTGTTAGATCATGTTGTGGTGACCCTCGAGTTGGGGGATTTGTGTTCATACTGGAGTGCAAAATTAAAACCAATGAAAGATGGACAAGAAAAGTTCAAAGTCATCAGGTCCTCAGTTTATATAAAAGAGAAAAGAAGAGGAGGAGAAACGAGCAAAAGATGCAGGTAAGCAGATGTGTGATTGGATAATGGCAGGTCATCCTGAACCAATCAGAGTCAGAATACTTTATTAATCCCTGAGGAAATTATGTGGGTTACAGTTGCTCCAAGAAGAAATGGTAAAAATAGCAACAGTAACAGACTAAACTCCAAACAATACATTATGTTACAGATTTGAATATTAATGAGTCATTGTCAGTTGTTGATTTGTCCTGTTCTCATTGTATGACGAATTATGATGGCTGTTTGCATACTATGCATACTCTCTCTCTCTTCATATGTATGTGTGTGTGTGTGTGTGTGTGTGTGTGTGTGTGTGGAGGAGGGGGGGGCAGAGGGAGTGTTCGCCCAGGGCCCCAAACAGGCTAGGACCGCCACTGGTGTGAAGGAAAAACTCCTTTTTAACAGGAAGAAACCTCTGGCAGGACCAGGTTCAGGGAGGGTCGGGGCCATCTGCTGTGACCGAAGGGAGGAAGGTCTGCCCCGTGTTAGCTAGCTCTGAGTACCTGCTGTCAGCAGCACCCATATTTGTGCAGCCAGCTGATCACCGGGGGCCATCGGCCTCTTCAGCCAGTAGGCACAGATAATGTCAGGTCTTGGCACCGTCCAACGCTTCATTCTGAAGACACATTAGTAGATGTCTGCCTTTGAGATGTTGTCTGGCTCTTGCTCTGTGAGATTGTCGTGGTCTTTGGTTCTCCGGCTACCTTATGTGACGCTGCTTTCTCCACGATGTTCTTTCAGTATTGCTCAATTTCAGCCATGAGTGGGTCTGTCTTTGTGCTATCTCCCCTTTCCCCTCACAGCATGCAGCTCTGGAGAACAAGCCCTTTTTTTCTGGACCTCTTCTTTCCTACTATATCTCTTCAGTGTACGGGGCCGAGCTGTGAGCCTTTGTTTTGTAGGTACGGACATCTTGTAGTGCTTCTTTTTCACCCAGGATATGTTTCTCATGGTGTCTATCTGCCCCTCTGTTCACTGACTTCACTGATTTTGGCTTCCTGCCTTCTTCTCTGTGTGGAGCTTACTCTTTACAGTCTTATACCCAAGTTTAGTATTACTGTGGCATATATGACTCATTGTTTTTAGTGAGACTGGCAGTGGGGTCATGTAGAGCACATCTGCAACCATCCTCTGACGTTTTCAGTGAGCCAGTGGAGTCGTGTGTTTGGTCGGGTGGGTACTGTGACTGCAGCCGCTCCCTCTGTAAATGGCCATTGATCAGTGGTTAATAATTAAGGACCAGTAAACTGAACTCATAGTCCATTCTTAGTAATGGTGCTAGTTTTGACCAGTATCCAGATGTACTGTTTAAAAGCTTCAGTCAGACTCAGGAGGTCACATGTGTGGATGAGGACATGTGACCTCCACTGAACCCAGCACCAGAAGAACCAACTCTCTGGGAGGTGTAGCCCAGTGAGTTTACACGACTCAGTAATGCACTACAACATTGTTATTGTTAATTGTGATTCATCGTTACTCTGTTAATCACTGAGTTGAGCTAAATCAATAATAAAAGATAAATAATATAAATATTAGAATAAAACCCCAGAGAGTAAATTTGACACCCCTACTGGTTAGGAAGGAACAAGCCCCGCCTTCCCCTGCTCTGCACCGTTGTTGTGCCAAAACCTGATGTCCAATGTTTCCGTGTGTGTTTTATGTGTAACATCGTTACGTATGTTGCTAAATAGACTTTGGTGAACAAAGGGGTTATATCTAAAATTAAAAAATTACCTGTTTCTCAAGTATCTTTGTAACTGTGTTATTGTACTTACATTATAATCAATCAGCTCCTTTTGTCCACTTAAAATATGTTTACAGAACTATTTTTGCATTTGTTGCAGTTGCAGCTGTCCTCTTGGCCAGACTACTCTTAAAAGAGACATTTTTAAAGTCAACAAGAATTTTTTTTTAACTGCATAAATAAAGAATACATAAAAGTCACTGCCAAAAACTGATTGCGGCTTCTACCTTGTTACAGGAATGTTGTTTGTTGCTCAAGATGACTTGATATCATTCATGAGGGATAATTTGACATATGTTTCACATATTATAGATCAACAAGTTATTTATAGTAGTTTAAATACAAGCAATCAGTTTTTGGCACAACATGTGCTCAGACACAGAGAGACGGATGTGCACGGGACCAGCTTGTTGCTGGAAAATAACTATAAACTTGAGAAACTGAGCAGATATCCATACTGGAGATCTGCATGGACCTTGGAGAAACGGACTTGATTTGTTGTGAACATTTTGGACTTTGGAACCATCGTGATCTGCACGGGCCCAGGTGAAGCGGACAAGATCCTCTCTGAGAGTTGAACATTAGAAGTGTGCTGGCTTTTTTTGTGGGATCGTGAGGCCTGGATTTCTTCCTGACGAGGAAGATGGCGAGCCGTTCCCATTGAACCGAACCACAGCCATTGCGAGTTGGCCCAGAAGGGCAGGTTGCTCTTCTCTCACGAACAATTGCAGCAGAGCGGTTGGACGAAATCACACCCATCACAGACTTTTGACCTTTGACTTGACTGAACACGGACTATTAAGCCGGCAAGACGGACACATCTGAGCTCAGAGAGGATTCTGGTTACTATTATTATTGCTGCTGTTGTATTTTATTTAATGTTTCATTCCTGTTTATGAAGTGCTGTTTAATTGTTGCTATATAATTCAATACAATTCAAAGCAACTTTCCCTGTGGCTCCACTCATTCTTCTGCACACAACTCACCATGACCCTCCTGCGAATCGAGCTATTGGCCCATTCTCTCCATCGTACTTTAACCTACCCTATCCTGTACTTGGCTACACTTGCCTGGATGGTTGAGCAGGACACATGATAATACAGATAAACCTGGACGATATTCCAAACTGTCATCATCTCTGTCAGCCGGGATCAGGAACACAGTTACATTACTGTTATTTTAGGCCCTGTGCTATGATCTTAATAAAGCTATGTTTAAACAAGCTCTCTAAAACTGGACACTGAGCACACAAGACCATTTTTTATTTGTTGCATTTATTTAGCAGCATGACTGAAGAGAACAGAAGAAAGCCGGGACAAAGAGGAGCAGCAAACAGCTCAGGGGCCTCTGCATCATCAGCCTTTCAGGGTGTAGATCACAACAGTGATCATCTAGCCCTCTCTGTGTGCAGACAATAACACTGAAGAGTACTGTCGTGTTCCCGTCCACTGAAGGAGTCGACATAATCTGGTGTTGGTTATGCAGCCACAGAGCAAACTATTGGAGAGTTAATAAGGGAAATATTTACTGTTTTAATGTCTCGAGTTGTTTTAAAAACACGTTTGTCATGTTTTCATTATTTTAAGCAAATCATGATGAAAATAATTAGCAAAATCATGGATCCTGGTGTTAATTTAAAGAGCAAAGCTTCAGCAAATCAGACACCACAAAAAAACAAATTTACTGTAAATGAGTGAGCCCCAGTATAAACTGATTGTTCCATGCAGTGGGTATTTAGTCAAGTGTGTGTGTGCATGCGTGTTAATTGCGGACTAAATAATGCAGAGCTTAAATTTAAAAGAAGACAGAATAAAAGAGGCTACATCTTAAAACTGAATAATACAAACAAAGCGATGCTGGGAGGAGATATGGGCGTCCGTCTGATCTCACTCTGTCTTGTGTTTTACAGCCAGCGAGGCCAGGCTCAGGAGCAGGATGGTCGTTTTTCCCAGAAGCACCCAGAACCACATCTGACCCTTCAGACCTGCGTGGACACAGATGAATGTACACCGGGTTACATAAAATCCCTCAGAAGCTAAGAAGCGCACGCAGAGAGGAGCCGCAGTTAGAGGGCAGCGATAGATTAGCATGTAGCACACAGACGTGAAGGAAACATTTGACTTTCTCCTCGTCTCTCAGTCTGAGTGTGTTTTCCTGTGCAGGGGTTGGAATGGATAGTGAAGTGTGAACCCCCGGGGAGGGAGGGGGGGGAAAGCCAACACATACTGGGAGAGAAGTCTGAGCCTCTGCACTGCTCTTTGGAAACTGTAAAAAACTGAAAGACTGAAAAAATCAGCACTAAAAATAAAGAAACAGCAGCTGCTGTGGAAATCCTGCTCTCTGTAAGACTTTCAATCATACCTTATAACATATTAGTCCTGACTCTGATGAGCACAATCAGTGACATCAAACTGATAACATGCTTGTGAGCGCTCACCTGTTGCATTGTGGGTCTGCTGGGTGCAGTTACACTTTGGGCTGCTGGGGGTCAAGGAAGGTGGTTTTCCTGTGGAGTTATCTGGACAGAGGAGCATTAATCAGACCAGGAATAAGTCATGATAGCCTAAAAAAGTAATACACACTGTTCACATGTTCCAAACGGGGTTTTCTGGAAAGCTGGAATGTGAATGCACTTTCCTGGAAAACACTTTGGATCAACCTCTGTTGTTCTAAATGGGATCAATAAATAAATTCACTTTACAGTTCACACAAAAGTGTTATTACAGTCTGCCTTTTTCAATGATCATTTAATAAAATATTAATATTAATCTAACATGCTTCAGTGGGCTGAAGCATGTTAGCCTGTATATAACCCGTCTGTTAAAGTAGCAACTATGATGACCAACACTGAAAATTAACTTTAATACTGCTGAAGATCTGCTGTGAGGTGACAGAAACACTGAGCTACCTGGGTTTTTATTGCCTCTCTGAAAGACCTCTGCTGGCAGGTCGTGGTACTACAACAAAACTCATCAGAGGAGGGAAGGAGCAGAGAGTACATGCCAGGTATGATAGGATCACTGTTTGCACAGTCATCTCTGCTTTCTGAT
Source organism: Neolamprologus multifasciatus (assembly GCF_963576455.1). NCBI lineage: Eukaryota > Metazoa > Chordata > Actinopteri > Cichliformes > Cichlidae > Neolamprologus > Neolamprologus multifasciatus. Next base: position 35,247,124 of record NC_140456.1, on the reverse strand, counting down.
TAAACAGGAGGGGCGTACTGAAGGAGAAATCATCAGTGAAATATCAATCTCTCTGACGTGATCCTCTCCGTGAACTGCTGTTTACAGAACTATTTTTGCATTTGTTGCAGTTGCAGCTGTCCTCTTGGCCAGACTACTCTTAAAAGAGACATTTTTAAAGTCAACAAGATTTTTTTAACTGCATAAATAAAGAATACATAAAAGTCACTGCCAAAAACTGATTGCGGCTTCTACCTTGTTACAGGAATGTTGTTTGTTGCTCAAGATGACTTGATATCATTCATGAGGGATACATTTGACATATGTTTCACATATTATAGATCAACAAGTTATTTATAGCAGTTTAAATACAAGCAGTCAGTTTTTGGCAGACGATCACTTTTTGGCACATGTGCTCAGACACAGAGAGACGGATGTGCACGGGACCAGCTTGTTGCTGGAAAATAACTATAAACTTGAGAAACTGAGCAGATATCCATACGATATGGTCAAAATCTATCTGCATTTTTTGTCCGTCTCTGCTGTCATCCTCTCTGTCCAATTTTGAACTTCCCACAATAACTCAGCCATCTTCCATAATTACTAACTTAATGTCATCATCATGTAAACTTGATCCACTGCCGACAAATCTTGTTAAACTCTTATTCCCGTCTCTTGCCCCACTGATTGCTAATATCGTACACTCCTCTCTTATATCTGGTTCTGTTCCTTCTTCTCTTAAAACTGCAATAATAACTCCAATACTGAAAAAGAATGATTCAGATCCCTCCAATCGAAATAATTTCAGGCCAATTTCAAATCTCCCTTTCCTAGCAAAAATTCTTGAAAAGATAGTGGCTGCACAGGTTCATCATCATCTCATTGGAAATAACTTGTACGAACAGTTTCAGTCCGGCTTCATGTCACAGTACAGAGACAGCTCTAGTAAAAATCACCAATGATCTTCTGCTTGCAGCTGATTCTGGACTTATATCCATCCTCATTCTCCTTGACCTTACAGCAGCTTTCGATACTATCTCCCACCGCATCCTCCTTCACAGATTAGCAGGTTTACTTCTTATCTCTCTGGCCGCTCAGTTTGTTCAGTTACTCCCTCACAGATCAGTATCTACTCCAGTTAATTCCGGTGAACCCCAAGGCTCTGTCCTGGGTCCTTTACTTTTTATCATCTATCTCCTACCCATAGGTAATATTTTTAGGAAGCATAACATCCAGTTTCACTGCTACGCAGATGACACCCAGCTCTACCTATCCTCCAAACCCACAGCTACTCTCCCACCCACATCCATTTCTGACTGTTTAAGTGAAAAGAAAGGTCTGGTTTACTCACAACTTTCTTAAACTTAATGGCAATAAAACAGAATTCATTTAAATAGGCACCAGATCAAAACTGACTACAGCTCCAACCAGTCTTTCGTTATCCATTGATAACTCTGATGTCACACCCTCCCCTCGGGTTAAGAGTCTTGGTGTCATCCTCGACAGCACTCTGTCCTTCACAGCACATATAAATAATATCACTCGGTCTTCCTACTTTCATCTCCGTAATATTAACCGTCTTCGTCCCTCACTCACTCCACACAGTACCGCCATACTCGTCAATGCTCTTGTCACATCTCGTCTGGATTACTGTAATTCTCTTCTCTATGGTTTACCTCATAAATCCCTCCATAAACTGCAGTTGGTTCAAAATACAGCTGCTCGTATTATTTCCAGAACTAGATTCACTGAACATATAACACCTGTTCTTAAACAGCTCCACTGGCTCACAGTTCACCTCCGTGTCAATTTCAAGATCCTGCTTCTCACTTTCAAAGCGCTTCTTAACCTCGCTCCTCCATATCTATCTGATCTTCTCCACACATACTCACCCCTTCGTACACTCCGCTCTTCTTTAGCTTCCCTTCTGTCAGTTCCACCTGCTCGCCTGACTACCATTGGACTCAGAGCCTTTAGTTCTTCTGCCCGAGACTTTGGATGCACTTCCACTTGCTCTCCGGACCACACACTGTCTCACCACTTTTAAATCACGTCTCAAAACTCATCTATTTAGAATTGCAGACACCTGATCTGTCTTAGGCCATTTTTACCTGCTCAGTTTTTATATTTGCTTTTATGCTTTTATGACTGTTTATGTCTAAATTTTATCTACCATGTTTGCTATATATACATTTTTCTTATGTTTTTTATGGTATTGTTTACGTGTTACTGTAAGGTGACCTTGAGGGTCTGAAAGGTGCCTATAAATAAAATGTATTATTATTATTATTATTACTACTATCTTTTACTAAATGATGTTCATGTTAGATTTAAGACCATTAACTCATTAGCAAAGTGTTTACTGACATCACACATGCAGAGAGCATCCCCCCTACATCCTTCTGTACAACCAGGCTCATGGGTTCCCACAGAGCCGGCAAGTTTTAAAGCATTTCCACACTGACTTCACTCTTCAGACCTGGAAGCTATCCTTCCATCTTTAATGTTCAGTGGTAACATGAGGCATTCAATTCAGCTCAGTTTCATTTACACAGCACCAAATCCCAACAACAGTCGCCTCAAAGTGCTTTATATTATAAGGTCGACCCTACAATAATACATACAGAGAAAAAC